>NW_025055574.1:0-7985 GCF_019279795.1 Protopterus annectens
GGCGTTTTAACCCTTTTTTTTAAAAAAGGGGCTTTCCCCTTTGGTCGGGCCCCCCAGTATTTATAAGGTGCTGACATCTTTATTTCTACAGAGGTATGTACATCTAGTACTACCTGTCAGGTGGGGATAGCATATTTTGCATTTGCAGCCACCTCGAGGGTCAGATATGCACATCCTGGCAGGTTATTTTTATACCATGCCTGACCACAGGACCTGTAACACACAACACAACCAGTCCAGAACACCCCCCCACATCCAGGACACACACTTTGCTTCCCTGGGAACAGTGCCGATATGCAGGTGTTAAATACACCATTCCAGTTGTTAACATCAGGTACAGGCATATTGTGTGTGGGAACCTCCCTCTACCACTTTACCCTACAGCCACTACAATTTGGGGGTCCATGTGCTATGGCAGAACCACCACCACAGCCACATGGGGAATACATATTGCACCTGTCCATCTGCAACATGGGTACTCACTGTTCCACACCAGAGGTAGACCACCATTGTTGATATCTGACCATACCCACCTTTCCCTGGACATCCATATCCCACCCCCACCCCTAGGCAAGGTTGTCACTGCACAAACAAACTGTATTTAGCACAAGCAGACTCTACACTTGTGAAGACTGGGGTGGACGACTTCAAAGGACCCATGCTGGGGGACTATACTGGCCACTCTGCATAATCCTTGACAATTGCATTCTATGAGCATGTGTAAGGTTTGCATTGATCATGCTATCCCACATATACCCATGACTGCTCCAAAAAAGACACCTGTCAGGTCTAGAGCAGCGATATATGAGCCGTCCAACAGACAGAGTGAGCTAATACATTGCAGAGCTGTAGCCCACAGAGGGAGGACATCTCGAACAGTCCCGGCACTTCATTCCCACATACTCATCACAACACAGTGTTGACAGTGGAATTGTCCAGACAATGCAGATAGGGCTCCCCTCAGTCTGTTATTGACGGCCACTTACTGTTAGAGGTCCTCAGCAGCCCTCTTCCAGCACACACCAACAACATGGCTGTGGCTTAGCACATTCAAACCCTGGGATCTCCACTGTGCCCCCGCTTGACAGAGGCACAGCTCACTAGCCTCACACGTTGCCTTGTGTGACCTACTTTACAGTAGCACAGTAGTTTACTGTACTGGGGATGCAGATGCCAAGCACACTCTGGCTAAGCTGTCATTCCCTAGAGCAACAAGCCTAGTATTGACCTCTACACCCATATGTTCAATTGTCAGATGCACAATATTTGTTGTGCTGTTATACTGTTTGCAGGTCTTTATTGCCATAGCATTTCCTGTTGCTATGAACAACTTGTGTATCTGTGGAAGATGTTTGAATATGAAGGCGATCCACTATATCACTTATGTCTCTGTAGTCATTTACTGTGTGTACTGGGCAGATTGCTGTGTTGTGGTTGGTTCCTGGAATGACACGTACAAATACCAGATATGTGTGGCCAACTGCTAAATGGAGATATGGCCTAAGTGTGTGAGCATGCCCTGTTCAGCCTTTCCATGGCATATTGTCTGACATATGCCTCATTTATCAAAGTGTGCGAGCATGCCCAGTGTGAGCTTTCCATATGTTGAACTCTGAAGTCCACCACATATTTGGGTGTGTGAACTTCAACAATATCTCACGTTTATGGTTGTGTGTTGGGTGTCATGTTGTGTAATAACTGGCCAACTGCTTCGTGTCTGCCACAACAGGGATTATACTGTGCCTGCAGGGATTGCATGGGATACTTTGCATACAGTTGTCAACATCCTTTCATAATGACCTAACACTGTAGTACTGTTAGTGTACTGGTTCAGTACTTTCACTGTGGTGGACAGTATCCTGGGCTTTAGTCCTATCACTGCTTGACATCTTCATAGTGAGCACAACAGACTGTGTAGGGGCCAGTTGTGTATGACCATGTTGCATTATGTTCAGATATGGACTACCTACAACAGGCTTGTCCAACATTGGTAGTGTATTCCACAACATAGGTGGACATTGGCAAACACTAGCGATGTTCCCTAGGCCATTTCTGATGCTAGTCACAGAGTGTGTTTGCCCACACATTGTAACTGGAGTTTGCCATGACATATGTCATGGTTAGTATACTGTGCCTCCGTCTACCTCTGACATAACAGTGATACCCAGGGTTAACCTACCATCTCCCATCCACTCATCGGGATTCCTCTTGAGGGGTGTCGATAGGTGACTCTCTGGCTAACCTGTACTGGGAGTTTACTCAAGAGTGGGGGGTGCCTTCTGTGTTATGGATCATTCTGTACAGCTTGTCCTATGTATGTCAGTGCTGGGGTTCAGGTCTCTCATGTGCATAGCTCACTGCCATTCAGATTGTACAAGGTGCAGCATGTTCATTGATTCCAGCTTGGACATGGCTTCATACATCAGGCACAGCTTGCCTCTGGGTGGGCAGTATGGCAGTGTGTGGAGCTGCAGTTTGTTTACTCAGGCAACACATGGCATCTGTTCATGCTCTTTGCTACTCCTGGTGGAGTACTGTTGTGGACTTTACAGTTGATGGAGGTGTCTGCTGAGGTATATCTCACAGGGCCTATTGTAATCAATCGTGACGCTGATGATGGATGACTGGAGAGCCACAGTGACCTCCCCTTATCTACATCTGATAACCTTCATGATTGGGTGGGTATATGGTATGTTTCTGCGAACACTACAGCCAAATGTTTGTCCAATGCAGGATATCTATCACCTTGTGTCCCCAGGTCTCTCATTACATGTTAGGTACGTAATGGGTTAACATCTGTGTGGTAATTTTGTGGGCACTTACTGTATATCCACGGTGGTTGTCTATACACAGTTCTGCAATTAGCTTGCTGACATGGCTATGGCTCCAGTTGTCTTTTTTAGGGGGCCCCTTTTTGGGGTTTTTGTGTCAGCTGGGGGTCGGATATGGTGGGCTGTTTGTACTCCTCTGCATACATGTTCAGTCACAGTCCTTCCATGTTGGCCTGTACCTATGGGACATATATAGGGGGATCCCAGGACCAAGCCTTGTGGGATGCCACTCATATCTGCTTTGTAGTCTGACATGGATGCAGCATGTCTGACCATGTCAGTTCTGTCCTTGGTCTGGTTTGCAACCCTCTACTGACATAGGGGGATATATTTAAGCTGGTGAACATATCCATACTGAACTCGGGGGATTGTCTGGGAAACATATGCGGTCCAGCTACGCTGTGTGGACCACATTGCCCTCATCAATGACCTTAATGACTGTTTCAAATGGGTCAAACATGTTTAGGGGCAGGATCTGCAGTTCGACAGCCACACTGTGGGTCTGGTGTCAGTAGGTCCACGATAGCTTTATTTTCGGTACAAATGATCCTTTCCATAGCTGTGCAGACCAAGCTTGTCAGGATCCTGGGGTGGTAGTTTGCAGTATCCATTCAGGCAACACCTTTGTTGTGAAGGACCACTGTTGTGTACACTGCTCTTTGGGTACATATCCTGTGGTAAGGCTGACATTGGGCAGTAGTGTGATTTGGCATTCCATTATTCTTGGAGTCCATGTTGGCCTCAGCCCAGGACACCATCACATACCTTTGCTGCTGTGTGTTTTGCTTTGCAGATGATGGCTGTTACCTCAGCATCTGCAATGTCAGGGGACCAGCAGTCTGCTGGGATAGATATTTTGCATTCTGGGGGGTTTTCACTGAACCTGTCAGGTTGTATGTTGGCAATATGTGTGTGTTTGGTATGTTGTTTGCAATATCTGTGTGATTCGGAGCATATCTGTGAATTCCCAACATGGTTCCCACCATCAGTTAAGTAAGCCTTGTGATTATCCTTAGTGTCCTGTACAATTTGTATCTTCATAGGTTCATGGGTTCATACTAGGCTATCCACCTAGGGCATTAGTAAGCCAAGCCAGAGTGTGTGTGTCTTTCGCCGCCCCTTGCTATGTGACTATTATGGCCATTTATGATTTTCTTTACTGTGCCTCTGTCTGGACGTGACACAGTGAAGACCCCCCGTGTACATGTACGATCATCCATCCACTTGGCAATATTCCTGTTGAGGGGTGTCAGTGAGGGGCTCTGCCTAACATGGATTGGGATCCTGTTTCTGGGTGTGGGGAGCCTCTGGGTTATGTATCTGTCCCTCCAGCACATCCTATTTCATTATGTGTTGAGGCTGACATCTGTCACTCTCACAGCTCCAATGGCTTTGATTTCCTGTGGTGGAGCATGTCCATTACTCCTGTGTTGGACATGGCCTTGTACAACAGACATACAATGCCTCTGTGTAGGCAGGGGACTGCATTCAGCTGGGGGGTCTACAGCCAGGCAGCATATGACATTATTTGACACCCTTTATCCTCTTGGTGGGGTACCTTTGAGGTCTTCAACCGCTGCAGGTGTCAGGTACGGTACATCCCATATGAGTCATTGTACTAGATTATGGGTCTGATAAGGGAAAAGTACAGGGGCACAGTGACCTCTGTTGATGTAGATGTGAATCCTTTCATGATACAGTGTCCAATATAGACAGTCTTCCTAGCCACATTGGCATTGTGAGTGTCACATGACAGGTTACTGTCGACTTGTGTCCCTAGGTCCCTGATTACTCCTTGCATACATAATGGTTTACCACCTATGTGGTAATTTGTGAGTACCTTGTCTGGTATTTGGTGGGACATTCATACTGTCCAGCGTCTTCAGGATGTCTTGGGGGGGTTCTTGTGTGTGAGTGTGGTTTGTTGCATGCTACAGACTGTACAGCAGTTTTGACTACACTTAGGTGAACATGGGTGGTCTCCGCTCGGGCATTGTCAGTTACCTGGCTGTATGGGTGTCTGTGCTGCATATGGATACTCCCTCCTTTGATGTTTTGGCCCAGGTGTTGGGGCCATAACGCATGATATGTGGTATAACCTGGTAGTGCTGGTGTGCTATCAGTAGGCTTGCAGGAGGCTTCTGTCACTGCACAGACATCGATGTTCTCCATACTGGGAAGTGCCTCAGGGGCATGCATATTGCAGTTTACACATCTGGCATTGGTCAGCATTACCCTTATGTTTCTTACCAGTTATGTTTTCTAGCGTGGTGGGTTAGTCTTTTTTTGGGCCCTTTCCTATGTATGGCTTATGGAGGTGGCAAAGGCCTTATCCAGTATCCAGACGGGGTAACAGGTGCAAGCCATCCCTGGAACAGCAGCATGGCTTGTCATGCATGACATCTAAAGCAGACAGACATTAGACCCTCTTGGACTGACAGATGTAACTGTGCCACCTGTTAAAGCTGATCATTCTGTGTTTATACTGTGGCATCATTCTTGGTGAGGGTTGGATGCTGCAAACGGCCAGTGTCATACCGGCCTGGGGTACATATTCAGAGAGCTCATCCATGTCTCTTTTCATGTAGTCCAGGGAGGTACATCTCAGGTCATTCACACCAGCATGGACAATGAGTGCATCATATTTCTGCTTGCTTTGGGGTGACCTGCGTATGTGTGTTATGTGGCATATTGTGGCAGCCTACAGGCAGCTTACTATACCCTTTCCCTTGTTCAGTCTGGTGAGTGGAACAGCAGTGTGTCTGCCTATACAGACACCTATTACAACTGTATCAGGCATGTTGTTTCTCCTTCTGGCCTGTGACTGTTTGGCACACCAGCTTTGTGTACTATGTGTTGCATGTGCTATGTTTGGAGGTTGTGGTTGCTTGGGATCTGCTTTGGAGGCTTCTGTTGGTGTGGTGTGTTTGTAATTAGGGCCTCCGGGAATGTTTTTCTGTGTTTATGTGTTTGGTTTACAGTTGTGATAGGTCTATGTGGGACTGGGTTTGTGGTGTATGTGGTTACCTTCTCCTCCTGACTAGTTTTGACAGTACTGAGTTGGGGGAGCTCAGCCTCCGGTTTGGATAAATGGTTGCATCTCTCACATATATTTGTATTTATTGGGGGGAGTTGTGGGTTGTCTGTGTACTTGGGGCAGGTGTCACATTGCCTCTGGATTCACAGATTCTACTTGTTGTGGCTGGCCTTAGTGGATTGTATGTGTGGACATATTTTATTGCCATACTACTGATCAGTGATTACTTCCCTTTTTATGTTTGCTCTATCATGTAGTAGCTTCCTCATTCTCTTGCATGGTTTGGTAATGGCTGGAGTCCAGCATGCCAGATGCCTGTGTGTATGGCATTGTGTCTTGTTGTTATTTGTGATTGCATACTCCAAGCATTCCTGGCTGTGTTCATGGAATGCCTGTATAACATGTTCTGCAGTGTGTCCCATATTCTGCACTTGCACAGGGCCTTTTTGGATTCCACATCGGTTTGGAGGGGTGCAACCTATGCTTTACACATGTTTTTCACTGTGGTTTTCTGGCCAGGGACTGTGGTCAGGATGTGTATATCCAGTGTGATTACTCTATGGTCTGGTCTTACCAGTGAGGGATACACTTCTCATCTTGCCATCCAGTACACATGTTGCTGATTATCACATCCAGTATGCTTACCCCTCTTGTGGGAGTGGTACGTTGTTCCTGGGACTTTTTGGTTTATGGATTCTGGGAACTTTTCTCCTACTGTGTTGGTGCTAGTATAATGCTCCCAGTGTATGTCTGGGTATTTTCAGTCAAGCAATATAATGTGGTTTGGGGGGCTTGATATATTCATGTATTCCAACATAGGCCAGGTGCAGTTCCTGGTATTAGGACAGTAGTCTGCAGCAGGCTATATACTGGGAGGTGGTTTTAGCCATTGGTATTTGACCATGGCTAATCCATGCTGCTTCTTGTTGTGGTACCAACATGGGGGTGTGGTTATCCTTGACATTTATTGCTAGTCACCCTCCTTTTGTAGCTTGTTCCATGTTTTGCAGCTGTACAGCACAGTATGAGGTGTAACCTGGTAGTGTTAGGGTGCTGATGTGAGCCTTGACCCAGTTTTCTATTACAGGACTGATATCAACATTCTCCATACTGTGTGCGTTTACACTGCACATCTTGCTGTTTAGACTTCTGGCATTGGGTAGCATTACATCTAGGTTCCTATCCCTTGTGGTACCTATGAAGGTGGGTTTGTGTTTTGAGACTTACCTATTCAGGGCATGCTGTGGGTACTGACAGCCTTTGCCAGTATCCATGGGGCATGGACTGATAGGTGCACGCCACCCCTAGCAGGTGGTGCATCATGTCATGCTCCGCATGTCTTCCCAGGCTGAAACACATTGGCTCCCCTTTGACTAACTGCATTACTTCAGCCAGTTATTGCAATTGATCATCCCATTGTCATTTTGTGGCTTCATGCTTGGTGAGGGTGGATGTTATTCAGGGTCCTCAGGTGTGCATATAGTACATGGTGTTACATTACTTAACACATGGCATTCATGCCTCAGGTGGTGCTGCAGGGCTGCCTCTGTTGGATGCACATATTACACTCCCTGTACATGTTTGTGAGCAGGTCATGTCATTTTAGGCATCCCTGTTATTATTTGAGTGAGTCAGAGGTGGTATCATTCCCAGGGTTCCTACTGAGCCTGAGTATGTGCTATGCGTTGCCTCTTTGCCAAGGCCAGGGCATACTGGGCACGCCTCCTTCTGCCTACTGGGGCAGGCTCAGGTTGTTCCTCCTCCGAGTCACGCTCTGCCTGTGATGGCCCTTTGGGAATGGTGGGAGGCTGTGTGGTCCAGCCCTATGGTGGTCCTGCTGCAGCTGTTTTTTTCAAGATCATATTATGTAGCATAGCACATACCATGACAATTTGGGTACATGTAGTTGGTGTGTACTGCAAGGCTCCACCAGATGTATCCAGACACCGGAACCGTGACTTGAGCAGCCCAAACACGCGCTCTATTACATTACGTGTTTTGCGTTGCCTCATTATGGTGTTCCTGTTCAGGTGTGTGTGCGTTTCTGATGGGTGTCATCAGCCACGGCTCCAGTGCATAACCTGCATCCCCACTAGGTGTCCGTGTGGGATGTCCCC
>NW_025055575.1:0-7734 GCF_019279795.1 Protopterus annectens
TTTGATTGTTTTTGGAATTGTTTTTTGGGGGTTTTTGTTTGTATCAAAGTGTGTAGTTTAGTACTATTTAATTTGGTTTTGGTTTTACATAATTACAGTGGCGGACCGAGGAATCTGTGAAAGGGGGGGGGGGGCGCAGTCTGGTTAGTCAACTACCAGGGTGGGAGTGAGAAAATGGGACACTTTTTTGGGGGGGTGGTATAAAGATCACCTTAAGATGCTCTGACGTGTAAAAAGAAGGCAATATACATTCAGTTGTCCGATAAATTTATGGATGATCTCTTAATACAAAGTTCCTGCTCATAATTAACACTAAAAGGTATCTTAAGATACCAAATATAACTGTAGTACAGTAAACAAATGTAGTAGACAGCTGGGGTAGTGGATAGGCTGTGTTTTATCCCCTTCTGCACTCAAAGGCAATAGGACACTCTGAAGTAACTGCAAACATTCACAGAGCTGAGGAATTTACTCATAAATTAGCCACTATAGACAAAATCCCTACTGCAGATTAGGTGGTACCACTGTAGCTGGGATGTTTGCATGTTGCAGATTCTCCTTGCTTGCTTAGTGGCTATTAAAAGATTTTACACCAATATCAATATCACTTTTTTCACATTCAAACTTTTCACCACATTTGACAGGGGATAAAAGGTATTTATAGTGACTGTGTCACATTTACAGATTAGCTAGGAGTCATATGATGTTATCCTATGTGCTAAGAACACACCTTTCCTACTTAACTTCAATGCATTCTACTTTTGAAAGTCCTTGTGGCTGGTGGAGGGTTGTCTATATTTCTCCAGAACTCCATCATATCTAGGCTTATATAGCAAAATAATGGCCTAGAAATACTCCATGTACTGTTAATGTAAATAAGATAATCTGCTACATGCTAGCCAATTACCAAACTCCTTTCATCTCACCAGCGCGTGAAGCATACATAAACTGAGGTCACCATACCTCTCAACCTGCAGACATCAAAAATATAGATAAAGGGTCTTGGAAAGCAAATATATCCAACCAAAAATCTGGAACCTAACATCATAACTTCCAACTTAACTATGAGTGTAGGATGGTATCACTCAGAAACAAAGTTTATAAAAAAGTTGAGTGCTAAAAATGACTCCAAATATAGCACAGTTTACTCAAACATGTGACATAACCTAATAATTAAGATAAGCAGTATTTCCATATCTCCGTAAACAAGCACCCTGAAAGATAGGTCTGGTAGAATTTACAAAAGTCAGAATCCCTTTTTTCCCCAATGTACATCTAAATTATTTGCAATAACTATAAGAATATAGTAACAATAAATAAATTAGAGTTCATATATTTGATTTCAGAAATACAATTAAACAATCATTTTTTTTAAAAGGGAAAGATTTAATTATGTAACAAAAACATGTACATCTTGAATGAATCAAAAGTTTCCATGGGATGCAAGCCTCCTCTGAATGTTTAAAAGTCATAATGAATGATTTGGTCCTTCTGCTACAATTTAGAGGCAACCTTTTTTCACCTTTTATCACTCATTCATCAAGCATGTCTGCATTAGTTTTAACTGCATGAACAAAAGTGGATAAAACTTAAAGCATAAACATTTAAATTAAAAAATACTACTTTACAATTTTCAGACTTTTACTGTATAATAAAGTCAACATTATTTTGCACAACAAGATGTATTTATTCCAAAAGCATTACAAAATATAAACTATGTACCACATGGGATTAGATGTTGCAACTCTTTTGCATCCCCATAAAACAGACATCTTTGCACAAAGCTCTTCAGGAATACATTTGACACAGTTTATATATTCATTCATGCCCCACATTTTACAAACTCACTACATACTCTGCAAGAAAAGTATTTAGAAAAGTTGAAGTTTTGATGGTAATTATGTAGATACTAATCCAATACAACAAACTTTCCCTAAAGTTTTCGCAGTGTATTTCTACATAGAGTAGTCCACAAAACAAATAGATTTAAGATCAATTTGTTTTGTCAGCTCCATTCCTTCCAAAATGGCAGCCCTCAAGCAGCCAGGTAGACTTTGTAGATTAAACCAAGTTATAAACAGCGTGGGGACAAAACAATATCCATAAGGACACAGCCTAAATACAGAACACCCCACATATCCTTAAACTAAATGGACCATTCTAGTGACTTCTACACAGGAGCATCATCATAGCAACGAGACACCAATGTGTTTTACAGTTTTGTTATGAGCTGGTTGAGTCATAGTTTCCAAAAATTATTAAAAAGTGTATTTGTTTCACTACATTATTGTCCCTGTGAAAAAATGGCAAATGTCCAGAGATTTTCTAACAAAAATTCCTAAGTTTTCTTTAATAGTTGCAAATACAATTTTGTTGTATCTGAAAACATAAATGTTATATGAAACAGCATAAGCATCAAGCTCTGCAAAAAGTGTTTATTTTGGCAAAATGAAGTTCTGTCTTTTGCACTAACCATACGTATTATTTGTCCTGCAAAATCTCACATTTCTACTTTGTGCATTTAAAAAGGTGGCAACTCTAATTAATATTCACTTAGAAAGGTGACAGGAGAATTTATAAGTCTGTAACTGTAATGATTTGAATTATGTATTGACTATAATCACTCATTCTGACATTCTCAAATTTATGAGGTACAACCCAAAATTTACAGGCAAAACCAAGAACACTTGAGAGGTTATGTTACTTAGAACACTGATTCAGTTGCTGCTAAAGAACATGCGGATGTTGCTGCACTTTGCCACTCAAAGCCATAAAGAGATACTGCGCGTTTCAATATTTAACAGTTAGTATTGCCTGAATACACCCTTGAATGTGAGACAGGACTACTATAAGCTACAGCACTTGTCAGAACTTTGCATCTCTACTTACTACAAGAAACAGATGTGACAGAGCTTTAGTGAAGGCAGTATGAGGCTAAACAATAACATTATTACACCCAATAAAATTTTCTGCTTCAGCTCCCTTTACTGACGTCACAGTAGGCACAGGGTTTAATCTAGTCAGAACAATTCCTCACCTAACAAAAGGCTGATTGTGGCTACATCCTTTCAGTTATCTTACCTCAAGTCCCTAGATAAGGATGTCAAAACCATGTTGCTCAAGTGAAAGGACAGAGACGGAAGGCTAAATTTACAAGATAACAACTAAAGGGGGCACTTGCTCCAACAACTTGGGCTCCCTTCAATCAAAGTTTTGGCCACCACAGCAATGGAGTCCAAATGATGAATGGACCCTGGTACCAGATAGGGTGGGCGTAAAGCCTGGGACAGAGTGACTGGCATTTGCATTTTCTTTGCACGGCTACTGCTTAGTTTTCAGGAGATGACTGCTGATGTATTGGCCTCATTGATGTTAGTGTTACACTGCTGCAGTCATTACACTTGGGTTATCCTGCCATCAGGCGGTTCCCCAGCCGGCCTGAGTTCTAAAGTCTTGGTCCGGCATCGGTTGCTGTCTCTTCCTCCCTGACGTCAGTGCGACAGGGGTATACAAGATGCAGCCGACGCTATTTTCTTCAGTCTTTCTTGCCGCGGTGCCCGAAGCAAAAGTTCGCCGGTTGGCCGACTTGAGATTTTCATTCCGAATCCAGAACCAAAGTCTTCTACAAAGCTAAGTACCCCGTTGGAGAAACTTTTTCTTGCCTCAGACCAATGTCAGTAAAAGTTAATAACTGTATTTCTTGTGGGAAGCAAATACCTCATAAGGATTTCCATTCTTATTGTATCCCATGCCTAGGCCCAGACCACGGTGTCACTGGTTGTTTGTTTTGTGCTAGGTTTAACAAGCGCACCATTAAACGTCGGTTTGATTTTGCCCGACATTACTTTGGCAGAAAATTTAATTATACCATGCCGTTGGAACTTTCTATGACCGCAATTCATAAAAAGCGCAAAGACAGACATCCGAGGCCCAAAACTGACAAAGCCTCTTCTAGGCCAGTCGCCGGTTCTCCGGTTTTCAGCGAGGCGCCTTCGCAGCCCCTGACGACCACTTCCACAGAACCACAGGTGGACACCAACTCCCTAGTGGAGATGGCTGGGCCATCGGACACACAAGTTTTACAGACTACCGAAACCGACCCTGCTGAGGGATCCGGAGTACATGAGCAACCCCCTGCTTCAGAGAGTGTCTTCAGACCTACTCAGCTAAGCATAAAACCCACTTCTAAGTCTAAGCCACCTTTAAAAACAAGGAAACAAATACAGTCTCCAGGACAGGCCTCCATGCCTAAGAAACAAATGCTCAAAATGGCCAAAGACCTAATCACTCTGATCAGGGGGTCCCATCCCCCACCTGATAAAAGGCCTAGACAGGATGCAGACTATGACTCATCCGACCAGGTGTCCATTTCCTCAGATTCATCCTCAGACGTAGGTTATTCTTTACCCCCTTAGGAGGATTCTGATGCTGAGGAATCAATTCCATCAGCCTCTCCACCAGAGGATTACTCTTTTGGAGAAACTTTACACATCATGAGGGAGCATTTCCATTGGGAAGGCCAGGATTATTCAGAATCCAAGAAAAGGCTCAGAGAATTCCTACTATTGCCTCAACACAGACCCCTTGCTATTCCGCCAGTGTTAGATATTGTGGATGATGTGTATAAAAGCTCCTTACATACAGTTGAGACAAATTAAAACCAACTGAATAAACAAAGAGAAAATTAAAATATTTCTGTACAATGTCATCCGAGTGGTAATTTTAAAATACGTAATTCAAAAAAATTTCAAATTCAGATTTAAAGGTTTCAGAAAAATACATTTTTAACAAAAATATCAAAGGACAGTTTAAAGGAATCAGAAAATATGAAAGGGGTTTAAAAGAAATAAAAATGCATCCCCCAAAATTGTAAAATCTATTAATGTTAAAATGCCATGAGAAGTTTATCAAATTAATTCGAAATAATCTGTTTGGATAACTTTTTAGGGAAAAGGGGGAATATGGCAGTGGGGGATACAACAGACCATTTTTTCAGTGTCCTTTTGTTTAATCATAATCAGGGGTTTTTTTCATTTGAAAATTGTTCCAGGTTTGGAAATTTTTTATAGTAACATCTTTTTTTGGGGGGGAGGTAAATTTTAAAATTAGTTTATTAAGGATCAAGTGTCAGGTTTATGTTATTATCATTTTATTGTTCACATTTGGTTTAATTTTTTTTGGGTTATCATTGTTTAATTAAAGGTTTTAGTTTAAGATTTAATTAGGAATATACATTGGGTTTTATGGTGGGCCCGTTGAAATTTCAATTTTGTTTACAATTCTATTATTTTGGGCTGTTTATTAATTTTAAAATTTTGAAAGTGGGAATGGTTTGTCCCTTAGTCCCTTTTTGTAAGGTATGGGTTTTTTTTATATATCCAGTTTCATCTTTTTATGGTGGGAAAATTTAGTATAAAAATTACTTTATCAATTGAATCCAGGGTTTTTTGGTTTGGATTAAATTTTTTCCGTTTTAAAATATAAGTGGGGCTTTTTTTTGTATTTTTATAATTAAAAAATTTTTTTGGGTTTTTTTAGGGGTTTAAAATTAATTATTTATAGGGAATTTTTTAATTGGAAAGTTTTTCCATTTTTGTTTTATCCTCAGGGGGGGTTTAACTGAACAGTCCCGTAGTTATCTTACGGATTTTACATTGGGTTAAGGCATTTAGTAAAAATAATAAAATGGGGGGCCCAAAAATGGTCCCTGGGGTATTAAATTATAAAAAACAAATTTTTCCCATTTGATAGTGTGCAGTTAAAATAACATAACCCGGAAACAATTTGACCCGGGTGCCAGTTTTTTATAATTTTGGAAAGGTGCAAAATTTTAAAGTAAAATATAAGGAACAATTTGGATCATTTGGAATTATGGGATTTTAAAAATAATGGGCAGGTGTGCATGTTTTGGTAAATCCCTTTAGTAAAATTTGGTTAGGGGGTTTAAATTATGAATACATTTTTCAAATATTTAACAGTGGGGGAAATTATGGGGGGTTAAATTTTTTTATTTTGGGAACCCCTTTTTGGGGGGGATGTTAGTATTTTCCCTAAAAAAATATTTTCGACATTTCATTTTTAAATTTTCTTATTATTTGGGTTAATGGGTTTTTAGTTTTTACAACAAACGATTTGTTCATTTAGTAAACCCTTTTTGTTACATCTGAATAGGTGCCCTGTTAATTTTCATTAATCGGAATAAAAAAATTCCAAAATTAGTACCATTCAGTTCCCTAACCCGGTGCCGGAAAAAACAATTCAGTTTAAAATAACAAAGTTTCCTTTTTTTTTAGACTAGAAGGCTGTAGAGTCTATTCCCACTCCAGGAGATTGGGCGCTGATGCAGCAGTGCTGCATTAGGTGCTGCTGCTGCACTCCCAAGTGTGTCATCCTTTGATGAGATTTTAACAAGGACCTGTCTGCTTAAGTTGGTAGTAGCTCAAGTGGATGTAGAACTTCCCACAAGCCCATTGAAACGAGTTAGGGATGTTCCTCAATGCCCTGCCCAAACTTTCCCTATTAGTATAAATACCTAAGGTCTTCCTTGAAGATAGGCTAGAACTGCATAGTGGGACTAACCCAGTCAACAAATGAAAAATATTTTTTTCTAGTCTCTTGCAGTTCAGTCATTCTAGACAGTTGTTTTATCTTAAGCTTTAGAACACCTGTTGCACCTTATATTTTATCATAACAGAATTCGGCAGCAGATTGTTAAGTTATCCTTTGACCAAATGACTTTAATCCTCATAAAAGGAAGAGAGAATAATATAAGGGGAAAAAACTGTCAAACACAGCTGCATCCAGTAAGTAAATGAGAATTAGTCAGTAGCTATAATTGAAAGTATATGCTTTTATCTTAAATACTACTAAGTTTGCTAACTGCATTAACCACAAAGCAATGTCTGCTTCAATTGAGTATAATATACTTTAAATGTATACACCTGAACAGCAACTGTAAAGTATTCAGTTATTTGATGGAAAGTGTCCAGGTTATATGCACTAGCTAAATTAGGTCAGAAGATGAGTGCAGCACCATGGCCACTAAAATTTACTGCACCAGTGATTTCGCTTGTCCTAAGGCATCAATTAAAGTCAATGAGGTCCCATGCAATGAAACTGAACCCTTTCTCAGAAAGCTTTTATTTAAATGATAACTGCATCCTCCATATAATTATACATATGTCTCTTGTTTATTGTAATTCTGCATTTTATGCTGTCTACTTTTCTAGTTTTACATCATAATTGTTTTTTCAGCTCCCTGACACCACATGGCTGTTTTTTTTTTAACTGGTAACACATGTTGCAGAGAAATAAACTTTAAGTTTTACCATGATGTTGCATTGTGTAGTTCCTGTTTGTTGATTTTATGTGTTACAACCTGGTAGCAAATATACACATACAGCTCGAGTAGAAAAGTGCGCACTGGGCTGACAGCTAATCAGTACCCACACTCTCATTTATATAACTATTCTTCTGTCTGTAGTAACATGTAGCCTCTCTATCATAGATCTGCCCCATGCCATCTTTTAGGATTGTTGTCTTGTTAGGTGATTCCAGGTTGCCATTTCCCACTATTTTCCAGTGAAAACAATTCTAAATGTCTTTTTAACTTTAATTCCTTCTTGTCTTGTTCTTTTTACATATTTATTAATCAGCATTGCAGTTTTTAGCCAGGAAAAGCTTACATGTAGGAAGAGATTGCTAGGTATTTAGCTACTATATTTATATGCAACT
>NW_025055576.1:0-2500 GCF_019279795.1 Protopterus annectens
TTTTTTTTTATGAAAAAAAAAAAAAAAAAAAAAAAAAAGATAAAAAAAAAACATAAAAAAACCTGGAAGAACCCCCCCAAAAAAAGGTTTTTTGGGTTTTTTTGTTTTGTTGTGCCTCTGTCCAGCAGTGACAGAGATGATTCCGGGTAAACTCTACGATCTCCCATCCACATGTCAAGATTTCTCTTGAACAGAGCCAGCGAGGTGCTCTGCTCACATGGACCGGGACTCTATTCCACAGCATAGGGAGTCTCTGAGTGATAACTATCCCTACAGCACGTCCTATTTATATCCGCCAGCCAAGGTTTGGGTCACTGCTGTAGTGGTTTTGTGGATTTGGATTTTTGGAGGTGGAGCATGTCCACATCTTTCTGGGTTGGACATGGCCTTGTATGTCAGGGCACATGTCACCTCTGAGCAGATGGTATGCGACTGATTAGAGCTGGAGTTTCTTCAATCTGGCAGCATGACAGATTTTTGAGTCCCTTTATCCTTGTGAGAAACTTTGGGGTCTCCACTGCTGCAGATGTCAAGTAGACACATCCTAATGGGGGCATTGTACTGATCATTGGTCTGATGGGCGAAGAGTACAAGGAACAATGACCTCACTAGATTCGATGTGAATCCTTCATGATCAGGGTGGGTAATGCAGAAGGTCTTTCTAACCACTTTAGCAATGTGTGAGTGTCAAAAGAAAGGCCACTGTCAACCTGGGTCCCCTGTCCCCTCGACAACTTTTCTCTGTGTTTAGTGGATTGCCACCCATATGGTAGCTTGGGTTTACTCTGGAGCCCCAAAGCGGTATGACTATATTTTGGCTAACTTCAGGCCATGGCCTTCCGGCACCAGCTATCTGCTTTGTGGAGTCCTCTGAAGCGATATCCGCGGGTTCTACGCACCTCTTCCACTGGCGCGGCGCCCAGTTTGCAGTCGCCTGCAAACTTTGTCAGCCAAAGTCCTCCCCATGTTGGCCTGTACTCTGGAGAAGTAGATGCCGAACAATAGGGGCCAAGGACCGAGTAGCCCTGTGGGACACCACTTGTGACCGCTTGGAGTCTGACATAGCGTCAGCAACTCTAACCTGTGGGTTCTGGTCTCTGTTAGTTTGCAACCCATCTTGTACATATGGTTTACATTTGCTGGTAAGTTTTTCACAATACCCGAGTGGGGTATTGTGTCGAAAAGCCTTTGCAAAGGTCAAGGTATTGCATGACCGCCTTCCCTCATCAATGGCCTTGGTGACTGTTTCTCAAGAAGCTCCACTGTCTGCAAGGCATGATTCTCACTCTGACGGTTGAAACTGGGTTTCCGGTCCAATGTCTGCAAGTCCTATATCTTTTGTTTATGAGTCTATTACATCCTCTCCATAGCTTTGCAGACTAGACTTGTTAAGCTTATGGGGCGGTAATTACCAGGGTCCTCGTGAGAGGCACCACTCAGGGAGTGGATCACAGCTGCCGCACGCCCGCCACCCTGGGCACGTATCCTGTGGTAAGGCTGAGATTGTCAGCTGCCTTATGTGTGGGTTTAATTCCTCATTTAGCTCGTAGCACACAGCCGGGGACACCATCCGTCCCATTGATGCTGTGTTTTTTTAGTTTTAGAGAGAGTAGCCACCCGCGACGGAGATGTCGGGAGGCTACAATTCGCTGATACATTTCCTTTTAGGGGGAGAGGGGGTAGGTTTTGCACTGAACCCGGTTCAAGCAGTATGTTGGCAATGTCTGTGGGTTCAGTGATTTGTATCATTTTGACCACCCTGAGCATATCTGGGAGTTTCCACCCAGGTTCCTGCAATACATAGCTGAAAAGGCCTTATGATTGTCCTTTTTGAATCCATGGCAATTTTTTTCAAATTGGCCTTAGTTATTTTATGAGTGCTCGTATTTTTTACTAATAATGACTGGGGTGACTTCCTTTATGGATTTGTTCTACCGTAATAGCCTCTTATTGTAAAGTTTGTTAATGGCTGGGGTCCACCAGACTGGAATGCTTGCCCTTTGTGGAAAGAGTCTTGGTTTTATTTGGGATTGCCTGATCCATGCAGTCCTGGGAGGTGTTCAGAAGGCATTTGTAAGGGCTTCCTCGCGTGAGGCTTGGGTTGTGGTTTCCACTCGGCTCAGGGCCTCAGAAGATAACACACCACAGTCTTGGAGTAGTGAAGTTTGCTTAGAGAAGTTCTTCACTGTGGTCTTTTTGTTTGGGTGGGGGCGGATGTGGATTTCAGTGAGATTATTTACATCAGATCCACCAATGAGGACATACCCGGTGTGGAGCATTTTGTCCCCATGTTTGTGATAATGAGATCTGTATTTTCTCCTCTCGTGGGGAACATGACTAGCTGTTCCATGGCATTTGAAATTATGAACCCAGGAACCGGCAATAGAAAAAGTTACGGTTGAGTAATGTTCCAGTCTATTCGGTAGTTGAAGTCACCCAATATGATGGTGTTTGAGATACATTATACCCCCCAGTGTCTTCAGGAAGGCTGTGTGGGTTC
>NW_025055577.1:0-6054 GCF_019279795.1 Protopterus annectens
AAAGTAGTGGCAGGGTAAGTAAGGAATACTATATATAATATGGATGGGAAAGTAAGAATGAAGATATTGGCAGAGTAAAGCAAGAAATAAGTGAGAGAAAAGTAGTGACAGTGGGAGGGGACCCTCTAGTGGTCAATGCAGAGAATGCACTAGGCCAACTAGGTAGGTCTAGGGGCTGAGTAAGATAAAATAAGGAAGAGCTGGTGAAACCCAGGGAAGAGATGGGAGAGAAGTGGATGGGAGAAAAGAGAAGTGTCTAGGCTGCTGGCTGTCCTGGCAGGGAGATAGCTTGAATAACTAACAAATAAATAGAGTTCTAATCAGTGGAGGCCCAAGTATTATCACACACACATACTTTCTTAGTATCCTCTGGGAGACTTTGTTCCAATGTCCAAGTGGGATTTGAGGCAGCAGAGCAGTATATTGCCTAAGCAAAATGTGTGGATGAGGTAGGTGACCTTAGTATATTGAATGTATCCACCCAGGCAGGTCCCAAGGGAAAAACAGGGCAATAACAATTTCTTAGTATCCTCTGGGAGACTTTGTTCCAATGTCCAAGTGGGATTTGAGGCAGCAGAGCAGTATATTGCCTAAGCAAAATGTGTGGATGAGGTAGGTGACCTTAGTATATTGAATGTATCCACCCAGGCAGGTCCCAAGGGAAAAACAGGGCAATAACAATTTCTTAGTATCCTCTGGGAGACTTTGTTCCAATGTCCAAGTGGGATTTGAGGCAGCAGAGCAGTATATTGCCTAAGCAAAATGTGTGGATGAGGTAGGTGACCTTAGTATATTGAATGTATCCACCCAGGCAGGTCCCAAGGGAAAAACAGGGCAATAACAATTTCTTAGTATCCTCTGGGAGACTTTGTTCCAATGTCCAAGTGGGATTTGAGGCAGCAGAGCAGTATATTGCCTAAGCAAAATGTGTGGATGAGGTAGGTGACCTTAGTATATTGAATGTATTCACCCAGGCAGGTCCCAAGGGAAAAACAGGGCAATAACAATTTCTTAGTATCCTCTGGGAGACTTTGTTCCAATGTCCAAGTGGGATTTGAGGCAGCAGAGCAGTATATTGCCTAAGCAAAATGTGTGGATGAGGTAGGTGACCTTAGTATATTGAATGTATCCACCCAGGCAGGTCCCAAGGGAAAACAGGGCAATAACAATTTCTTAGTATCCTCTGGGAGACTTTGTTCCAATGTCCAAGTGGGATTTGAGGCAGCAGAGCAGTATATTGCCTAAGCAAAATGTGTGGATGAGGTAGGTGACCTTAGTATATTGAATGTATCCACCCAGGCAGGTCCCAAGGGAAAAACAGGGCAATAACAATTTCTTAGTATCCTCTGGGAGACTTTGTTCCAATGTCCAAGTGGGATTTGAGGCAGCAGAGCAGTATATTGCCTAAGCAAAATGTGTGGATGAGGTAGGTGACCTTAGTATATTGAATGTATCCACCCAGGCAGGTCCCAAGGGAAAAACAGGGCAATAACAATTTCTTAGTATCCTCTGGGAGACTTTGTTCCAATGTCCAAGTGGGATTTGAGGCAGCAGAGCAGTATATTGCCTAAGCAAAATGTGTGGATGAGGTAGGTGACCTTAGTATATTGAATGTATCCACCCAGGCAGGTCCCAAGGGAAAAACAGGGCAATAACAACTGTAGCATCCTTCAATGAACTTCTAAGCATATCCCACAATGTCTTACTGGAGCCATGTTTTTGAGTGAAGTGGTCCACTGTTTCAACTGAGCCAGCAGGAAAACCTACCCAGCAGCTCACATCCAACCTTGCATAGTGACTGTAAGTTCCAAACTCTAAAAAGCTAAAAACAATAAACGGTCATACTGAAACTGGCAGTTAAGCCAGAACCAGGATTGCCTTACCCCTTTGTAGGGTGGATAGTACCCTACACACCTGCAAAGTTTCAGCCTCCTAGCTTTTTCCCTCTTGGAGAAAAACAACTTTCCAGGGGTATTTTTTCTCTATGCAAAAACATGCTTGAAATGCATAGGGAAAGCTAAAAACAATAAACGGTCATACTGAAACTGGCAGTTAAGCCAGAACCAGGATTGCCTTACCCCTTTGTAGGGTGGATAGTACTCTACACACCTGTAATGTTTAAGCCTCCTAGCTTTTTCCCTCTTGGAGAAAAACAACTTTATTGAGGTATTTTTTCTCTATGCAGAAACATGCTTGAAATGCAAAAAGAAAGCTAAAAACAATAAACGGTCATACTGAAACTGGCAGTTAAGCCAGAACCAGGATTGCCTTACCCCTTTGTAGGGTGGATAGTACCCTTCACACCTGCAAAGTTTCAGCCTCCTAGCTTTTTCCCTCTTGGAGAAAAACAACTTTCCATTGGTATTTTTTCTCTATGCAGAAACATGCTTGAAATGCAAAAAGAAAGCTAAAAACAATAAACGGTCATACTGAAACTGGCAGTTAAGCCAGAACCAGGATTGCCTTACCCCTTTGTAGGGTGGATAGTACCCTACACACCTGCAAAGTTTCAGCCTCCTAGCTTTTTCCCTCTTGGAGAAAAACAACTTTCCATGGGTATTTTTTCTCTATGCAAAAACATGCTTGAAATGCATATGGAAACCTTAAAACAATAAATGGTCATACTGAAACTGGCAGTTAAGCCAGAACCAGGATTGCCTTACCCCTTTGTAGGGTGGATAGTACCCTACACACCTGCAAAGTTTCAGCCTCCTAGCTTTTTCCCTCTTGGAGAAAAACAACTTTCCAGGGGTATTTTTTCTCTATGCAGAAACATGCTTGAAATGCAAAAAGAAAGCTAAAAAAATAAACGGTCATACTGAAACTGGCAGTTAAGCCAGAACCAGGATTGCCTTACCCCTTTGTAGGGTGGATAGTACCCTACACACCTGCAAAGTTTCAGCCTCCTAGCTTTTTCCCTCTTGGAGAAAAACAACTTTCCAGGGGTATTTTTTCTCTATGCAAAAACATGCTTGAAATGCATAGGGAAAGCTAAAAACAATAAACGGTCATACTGAAACTGGCAGTTAAGCCAGAACCAGGATTGCCTTACCCCTTTGTAGGGTGGATAGTACCCTACACACCTGCAAAGTTTCAGCCTCCTAGCTTTTTCCCTCTTGGAGAAAAACAACTTTCCAGGGGTATTTTTCTTTATGCAAAAACATGCTTGAAATGCATAGGGAAAGCTAAAAACAATAAACGGTCATACTGAAACTGGCAGTTAAGCCAGAACCAGGATTGCCTTACCCCTTTGTAGGGTGGATAGTACCCTACACACCTGCAAAGTTTCAGCCTCCTAGCTTTTTCCCTCTTGGAAAAAAACATTCCAGGGGTATTTTTTCTCTATGCAGAAACATGCTTGAAATGCAAAAAGAAAGCTAAAAACAATAAACGGTCATACTGAAACTGGCAGTTAAGCCAGAACCAGGACTGCCTTACCCCTTTGTAGGGTGGATAGTACCCTTCACACCTGCAAAGTTTCAGCCTCCAAGCTTTTTCCCTCTTGGAGAAAAACATCTTTCTAGGGGTATTTTTTCTCTATGCAAAAAGATGCTTGAAATGCATAGGGAAAGCTAAAAACAATAAACGGTCATACTGAAACTGGCAGTGAAGCCAGAACCAGGATTGCCTTACCCCTTTGTAGGGTGGATAGTACCCTTCACACCTGCAAAGTTTCAGCCTCCTAGCTTTTTCTCTCTTGGAGAAAAACAACTTTCCATGGGTATTTTTTCTCTTTGCAGAAACATGCTTGAAATGCAAAAAGAAAGTAAAAAACAATAAACGGTCATACTGAAACTGGCAGTTAAGCCAGAACCAGCACTGCATTACCCATTTGTAGGGTGGATAGTACCCTACACACCTGCAAAGTTTCAGCCTCCTAGCTTTTTCCCTCTTATGAAAAACAGCTTTCCATGTGCATTTTTTCTCTATGCAAAAACATGCTTGAAATGCATAGGGAAAGCTAAAAACAATAAACAGTCATACTGAAACTGGTAGTTAAGCCAGAACCAGGATTGCCTTACCCCTTTGTAGGGTGGATAGTACCCTACACACCTGCAAAGTTTAAGCCTCCTAGCTTTTTCCCTCTTGGAGAAAAACAACTTTCTAGGGGTATTTTTTCTCTATGCAGAAACATGCTTGAAATGCAAAAAGAAAGCTAAAAACAATAAACGGTCATACTGAAACTGGCAGTTAAGCCAGAACTAGGATTGCCTTACCCCTTTGTAGGGTGGATAGTACCCTACACACCTGCAAAGTTTCAGCCTCCTAGCTTTTTCCCTCTTGGAGAAAAACAACTTTCCAGGGGTATTTTTTCTCTATGCAGAAACATGCTTGAAATGCATAGGGAAAGCTAAAAACAATAAACGGTCATACTGAAACTGGCAGTTAAGCCAGAACCAGGATTGCCTTACCCCTTTGTAGGGTGGATAGTACCCTACACACCTGCAATGTTTCAGCCTCCAAGCTTTTTCCCTCTTGGAGAAAAACAACTTTCCAGGGGTATTTTTTCTCTATGCAGAAACATGCTTGAAATGCAAAAAGAAAGCTAAAACAATAAACGGTCATACTGAAACTGGCAGTTAAGCCAGAACCAGGATTGCCTTACCCCTTTGTAGGGTGGATAGTACCCTTCACACCTGCAAAGTTTCAGCCTCCTAGCTTTTTCCCTCTTGGAGAAAAACAACTTTCCAGGGGTATTTTTTCTCTATGCAGAAACATGCTTGAAATGCAAAAAGAAAGCTAAAAACAATAAACGGTCATACTGAAACTGGCAGTTAAGCCAGAACCAGGATTGCCTTACCCCTTTGTAGGGTGGATAGTACCCTACACACCTGCAAAGTTTCAGCCTCCTAGCTTTTTCCCTCTTGGAGAAAAACAACTTTCCAGGGTATTTTTTCTCTATGCAGAAACATGCTTGAAATGCAAAAAGAAAGCTAAAAACAATAAACGGTCATACTGAAACTGGCAGTTAAGCCAGAACCAGGATTGCCTTACCCCTTTGTAGGGTGGATAGTACCCTACACACCTGCAAAGTTTCAGCCTCCTAGCTTTTTCCCTCTTGGAGAAAAACAACTTTCCAGGGGTATTTTTTCTCTATGCAGAAACATGCTTGAAATGCAAACTAAAGCTAAAACAATAAACGGTCATACTGAAACTGGCAGTTAAGCCAGAACCAGGATTGCCTTACCCCTTTGTAGGGTGGATAGTACCCTACACACCTGCAAAGTTTCAGCCTCCTAGCTTTTTCCCTCTTGGAGAAAAACAACTTTCCAGGGGTATTTTTTCTCTATGCAAAAACATGCTTGAAATGCATATGGAAACCTAAAAACAATAAATGGTCATACTGAAACTGGCAGTTAAGCCAGAACCAGGATTGCCTTACCCCTCTGTAGGGTGGATAGTACCCTACACACCTGCAGAGTTTCAGCCTCCTAGCTTTTTCCCTCTTGGAGAAAAACAACTTTCCAGGGGTAGTTTTTTCTCTATGCAGAAACATCCTAGAAATGCAAAAAGAAAGCTAAAAAAATAAATGGTCATACTGAAACTGGCAGTTAAGCCAGAACCAGGATTGCCTTACCCCTTTGTAGGGTGGATAGTACCCTACACACCTGCAAAGTTTCAGTCTCCTAGCTTTTTCCCTCTTGTAGAAAAACAACTTTCCAGGGGTATTTTTTCTCTATGCAAAAACATGCTTGAAATGCATAGGGAAAGCTAAAAACAATAAACGGTCATACTGAAACTGGCAGTTAAGCCAGAACCAGGATTGCCTTACCCCTTTGTAGGGTGGATAGTACCCTACACACCTGCAAAGTTTCAGTCTCCTAGCTTTTTCCCTCTTGTAGAAAAACAACTTTCCAGGGATATTTTTTCTTTATGCAGAAACATGCTTGAAATGCAAAAAGAAAGCTAAAAACAATAAACGGTCATACTGAAACTGGCAGTTAAGCCAGAACCAGGATTGCCTTACCCCTTTGTGTGGTGGATGGTACCCTTCCCACCTGCAAAGTTTCAGCCTCCTAGCTTTTTCCCTCTTGAGAAACTTCCATTTTTTAC
>NW_025055578.1:0-4786 GCF_019279795.1 Protopterus annectens
CCCCCCCATCATTTTTTCCCCCCCCCCTTTTTTTTTTAACCAAAAAAGGAAACCCCCTTTTAAAACCTTGGCAAAAAAGGAAATTATCAAATTTTCTTTTTCCAAACTAAACCAACTCACAGAAGCGTTTAAAATTATTAAGCAACCAGATAAAACCCCCTCCTTGCAAAATCTTCTTACACCATACTCTAATCTTACCTGTCTTCGCTCCTCACATAGAGTCCTGGTCCAAACCATCAAATCCAACAACTCAGGGAGAAGCCCTCTTTGCTAACTCTATAGGAAAGTCTGGAATTCCCTCCCCAATAATTTAAGACTTACTACATCCCAATATCTATTAAAAAACAATCTTAAACAATTTTTAAAGAACATTGGCTGTGCCCATGTAAAAACCCCAGACTAGTTCTCTCTGACACACAACTAGTAGTATTCTCCACCTGTTTGACTAGGTGTTTTGCCCCCTTAATCCAAATAATTTGTAAGCGCACACCCCCCAATTCCACCATCATGGGTACCTATGAAGTCAAGCACCCCATTGCCTGACTTGACTCTATAAGCAATGGGATATCAACCTAGAATATCAACTATAATGTATCTAAATACAATTGTGAAGTATTTATGTGTATCACTGATTCTGTTTATGTGAACCTCGAATTTTTATGTATTTGCATTAGGTAGTGTACTTATCTGTATATAAATGAAAGTGTAACTTTTTTCTCTGTGGAGCTTTTCTCCCCGGGCCTCCGCTGAAAATGGACATGTATCCAGTCGGACCATCCCGGTCAACAAATGTAAAATAAAATAAAATAAAATAAAAAATGATGAGTTATATATTATTACAATGGATGGCTTGGTTAAAATACACGCTAGTGGATCTCAGATGAGATGGTGATGAGCAATATATTATTACAATGAGTTATTTGGTTGAAATAGACATGCTAACAGACGCTGGGACGAGTGGCAGATGAGCAAAGACATTACAATGATGGCTGATAAAACAACATATGCCAATGGATGTCAGACAAGATGGTGATGAGCAGTATATTATTAGATTGAGGGTTGATAAAACAACACCAGTGATGTCAGATGAGCTGGTGATGAGCAATATAATTATTAGAATGAGAGTGGCTTATTAAAACACACGCTAGTGGATGGGGATGAGATGAAGATGACAACATATTATTAGAAAGAGTGGCTTGTTAAAACATAGCTGGTGGATGTCGATGAGACGAGATGAGCAATGTTATTATTAGAATGAGTGGCTGGGTTAAGATATATGCTTGTGGATGTCATATGAGATGGTGGTGGGCAGTATATTATTAGAATGAGCGGCTTGGTTGCAACACACCGGTGGATGTCAGATGAGCTAGTGATGAGCAATAATTAATAGAATGAGTGGCTTGTTAAAATACACGCTGCTTGATGTCAGATGACAGTGGATGGTTGGGCTAATATTACAAATGAGTATTTGGTTAAACACACTAATGGACAGATGAGATGGTCACATAATATATTATTAGATTGAGTGTATTTATTAAAATACACAATTATGGGATGTCAGATGAGATATTGATGAGCAATATATTATTACAATGAGTGGCTTTGTTAAAATACACGCTAGTGGATGTCAGATGAGATGGTGATGAGCAATACATTATTACAATGAGTGGCTTGGTTAAAATACATGCTAGTGGATGTCAGATGAAATGGTGATGAGCAATATATTATTACAATGAGTGGCTTAGTTAAAATACACGCTAGTGGATGTCATATGAGATGGTGATGAGCAATATATTATTACAATGAGTGGCTTGGTTAAAATTCACGCTAGTGGATGTCAGATGAGATGGTGATGAGCAATATATTATTACAATGAGTGGCTTGGTTAAAATACATGCTAGTGGATGTCAGATGAGATGGTGATGAGCAATATATTATTACGAGTGGCTTGGTTAAAAAAAAACGCTAGTGGATCTCCGATGACATAGTGATGAGCAATATATTTTTACAACGGGTGGATTGGTTAAATTAAACGCTAGTGGATGTCAGATGAGATGGTGATGAGCAATATATTATTACAATGAGTGGCTTGGTTAAAATACATGCTCATGGATGTCAGATGAGGAGGTGATGAGCAATATATTATTACAATGAGTGGCTTGGTTAAAATACACGCTCATGGATATCAGATGAGATGGTGATGAGCAATATATTATTACAATGAGTGGCTTGGTTAAAATACACGCTCATGGATGTCAGATGAGATGGTGATGAGCAATATATTATTACAATGAGTGGTTGGGTTTAAAAAACACGCTAGTGGATGTCAGATGGGATGGTGATGAGCAATATATTATTACAATGAGTGGCTTGGTTAAAATACACGCATATGGATGTCAGATGAGATGGTGATGAGCAATATTTTATTACGAGTGCCTTGGTTAAAATAAACCCCATGGACATGCTAGTGGATGTCAGATGGACGCAGGATGAGCAATATATTATTACAATGAGTGGTCATTAAAATACACGATATGGATGTCAGATTGAGATGGTGATGAGCAATATATTATTACGAAAATATTAAACACGCTCTAATGGATGTCAGATGAGACAGGTTAGCAGCATATTATTGGCAATGAGTGGTCAAGCAAAATACATTCTAATGGATGTCAGATGAGATGGTGATGTGCAATATATTATTACAATGGGTGGCTTGGTTAAAATACATGCAAATGCATGTCAGATGAGATGATGATGAGTTATATATTATTACAATGGATGGCTTGGTTAAAATACACGCTAGTGGATCTCAGATGAGATGGTGATGAGCAATATAATATTACAATGAGAGGCTTGGTTGCAAATTACACACTTAGTGGATGTCAGATCAGATGGTGAGGAGCAATATATTGACATAAATGAGCGGTTTGGTTAAAACACGCCAGTGGATGCCGATGAGATGGTGATGAGCACTATATTATTACAATGAGTGGCTTGGTTGCAAACACACGCCAGTGGATGTCAGGATGAGATGGTGACGAGCACCATATTATTACAATGAGTGCTTGCTAGCACATAATGCTTACTGACGTCAGATGAGATGCAGATGAGCAATATATTTTTACAATGAGTGGCTTATTAAAATACATAATGCATGCCGACGAGATGGTGATGAGCAACATATTATTACAATTCGTACGCCATAAATACACACGCTAATGGATGTCGATACATGGTGATGAGCAATATATTATTAGAATGAGTGGCTTGGTTAAAACATATAAATGGATTAGATGATGGTGATGAGCAAATATATATTGTTAGGAATGAAAGGGCTTGGTTAAAATACACGCTAGTTGATGTCAGATGAGATATGATGAGCAATGTACCATTAGAATGAGCGGCCTGGTTAAAATACATACAGTGATGTCAGATGATGTGATGACTAATATATTATTGTATGACTTGCTTGGCTAAAATACACGCTAGTGGATGTCAGATGACATTACGAGCACATTATTATTACAATGAGTGGCTTTGTAAGCTAAAATACACTAGGTGGATGTCAGGTGAGATGGTGATGAGCAAATACATTATTAGAATGAGTGTGTTGGCTAAAATACATGCTAGTGGATGTCAGATGAAATGGTGATGAGCAATATATTATTACAATGGCCTCTTTGTTAAAATACACGCGAGGGATGTCATATGAGATGCAGTGATGAAGCAATATATTACAATGAGTGGCTTGCTAAAATTCACGCTTAGTGGGATGTCATTGTGATGAGAAGGTGACATGCCATATTATTACAATGAGTGGCTTGGTAAAAATATCGCGAGGATCTGTAGATGAGAGGATGAGCAGTATTTTATTGCCAAATTATGCCTTGGTTAAAATACACGCTAGTGGGATGCAGATTATATGCGATGAGCACATACATAGAATGAGTGGCTTTGTTAAAATACATGCTAGTCGATGCCAGATGAGATGGTGATGAGCAATATATTATTACAATGAGTAGCTTTGTTAAAATACACGCTAGTGGATATCAGATGAGATGGTGATGAGCAATATATTATTACAATGAGTGGCTTCATTAAAATACACACTAGTGGATATCAGATGAGATGGTGATGAACAATATATTATTACAATGAGTGGCTAGGTTAAAATACACGCTAGTCGATGTCAGATGAGATGGTGATGACACACATACAATGAGTGGCTTGGTTAAAATACATGCTAGTGGATGTCAGAAAGATGGTGATGAGCAACATATTATTACAATGAGTGGCTTGGTTAAAATACATGCTAGTGGATGTCAGATGAGATGGTGATGAGCAATAGATTATTAGAATGAGTGGCTTGGTTCATATACACGCGAGTGGATGTCAGATGAGATGGTGATGAGCAATATATTAATACAATCTGTGGCTTGGTTAAAATAATACTCTAGTGGATATCAGATGAGATGGTGATGAGCAAAATATTATTACATAAATGGATGTCCGTATTAAAATACAAGCTAGTGGATGTCAGATGAGACGGTGATGAGCAATATATTATTACAATGAGTGGCTTGGTTAAAATAACATGCTAGTGGATGTCAGATGAGATGGTGATGAGCAATCTATTAATACAATGAGTGTCTTGGTTAAAATGCATGCTAACAGATGTCAGATGAGATGGTGATGTGCAATATAATATTACAATGAGTGGCTTGGTTAAAATACACGCTAGTCGATGTCAGATGAGATGGCGATGAGCAATATATTATTTTTT
>NW_025055579.1:0-8100 GCF_019279795.1 Protopterus annectens
AGCCTAACCCCTACAAACTACTCTCCATCACTCAAAAGCTTCCAGTACTGAAGCCTGGTTTTAACAAAAACATTTTATTTAATCTCAAAAGACCAAACTGTTGCTATTTAAACCAAGCAATCAGCTCCAATGCCCAACGACTAATACTGCATCCAGAGAGATGGACTATCATCTCCAAACACCTCATACCAAACTGCTAGGAGTCACCAATGACAACAACCTCAAGTTCAATATACATATAACCTTCCCAACTATTAAAAAATATCCACAAAACTAAGTAGTCTTTATAAAATAAACCATTTCTAACTCAACCTGCTAGAATAACCATAGCTCAAACCCACCTCCTCCCCACTATTATACACCGCCTCCTATCTTCACCAACCTACCTAAAACTGAAAATGGCCAAGCTTCAACATCTGTTACACCCAATTGCCAGATTTGCTTTCACCGTACCCCATCAGTCACTATAGCAACTTAATTGGCTTGAATTTCAAAATCTCCTCTCATTCCACTAGCTCTCTTTCACCCATGAACTCCTACTACTTCCTAAAACCCAGCGAACTTCAAAAACTTCTCACCTAGTGATAAGCACTATCTAATCTACTTCTAAAAGTACAAGCCAATCCCATAAAATCCTACCTAGTGATAAGCACTATCTAATCTACTTAAAGTACAAGCCAATCCCAGACAACTTCACTCTAGATAAGTACTATCTAATCCACTAAAAAGTACAAGCCAATCCCAGACAACTTCACTCTAGTGATAAGCACTATCTAATCTATTTAAAGTACAAGCCAATCCCAGACAACTTCACTTTAGTGATAAGCACTATCTAATCTACTTAAAGTACAAGCCAATCCCAGACAACTTCACTCTAGTGATAAGCACTATCTAATCTACTTAAAGTACAAGCCAATCCCAGACAACTTCACTCTAGTGATAAGCACTATCTAATCTACTTAAACTATAAGCCAATCCCAGACAACTTCACTCTAGTGATAAAAGACTAATCAAGGTGACCAAAACCAATAATTCAGCAGGTGACTCTGTCTCACCATACCTGTAAAATCTGGAACTCATTACCCTCTGCCATCACCTCTGCCAACTCAATGGTTACATTCAACAAACTACTCAAATAACATCTAATACTCACAAGGCAACTCCCTTGCCATCTTCCAGGTTGAACCCTATTATACTAACCCCCCTCTTGCTCCCACTCACTTCTATCCCTTACAGACAAAGCATAATCTCCCCTGAGATTCTTTACCTACAAACACCTTCCCCAACAGTCCACAAGTGAACACATACAATCCCAAACCCAGTCAATACCCACAAAACAAACCCTAATACTCTTTCTCAACTCTTTCTTACTTATGTTGTCTTAAGCAATCATTTTCTACAATCCGGTACATTCTACGCACTATCCTACTTTAAAATTTAAAACTATGTGATTTTAGATATATTCTTGCCAATACCAAGGATTACTGTACTATGAAACTGTAAAAGCTATGCAATCTAGTAAAATAATGCGTTTTCCTAATTTGCTTGGTATGTATCAGTAACTTACTTGCATGTTATTATTATTCTGTGGAGCCTTTCTCCCCGGGCCTCTCCTGAAAATGGACATGTATCCAGTCAGAATCTCCCAGTCAACAAATGTAAAATAAAATAAATACATTTTTAGTTTAGGCTGCCTTATGTAGTGCAAACCAGCCTGGTGGCATTGCATGGCCACCATCACTCTGGATAGAATAAGTGAAGGAAATAGGTTCATAGGTTCATACTAGGCTATCTGCCCTGGGGCAATTATAAGCCTAGCCCAATTTTGTTTGGCTTACGCCACCCCTTGATTTGATTATACTGTGCCCTTTTGGTTGTTTAGCCTGCTGCCTCTGTCTAATAGTGCGACACAGAAGTAATCCCCCTCGACAAACCTACGCATCCCCCATCCACTCATCAAGATCTTCCTTTGAAGAGATTCAGTGAGGTGCCTGCTCAATGCTTAGAATTGGAATTCTATTCCAGAGCCAAGGGAGCCTCTGAGCGTTTAATCTGGGTCCTCCAGCAAAGTTCTATTTATTTCAGTGCTGAGGTTCAAGTCCCTCAAGCATGTGGCTCTATGATTTAGATTTACTGAGGGAGCATGTCCATTACCCCTGATTGGACATATAGCTTTATATGTCAGGGCAAAGATCGGCCAAGTAGGCGGTATGCAACTGAGTAGAGCTGGAGTTTTTTTTAACCGAAAGCAGCATATATGGCATCTGTTTGAGTCCCTTGATCCTTGGTGAGGTATTTTGGGGTCTTCTTAATTGCTGCAGGTGTCGGGTAAGGTACATCCTAAAAGGCATTATTGTATTCTATGATGGGCCTGATGAGGATGAATAATAAAGGGGCACAATTACCCTCTCTTGATCTAGATGTGAATCCTTTCATGATGAGGTGGGCTATGTAAAGGGTCTTCGCACCAAATTTTGGCAATGTGGTTGTCAATGGAGAGATTGTTGGCCAACTTGGGTCCCCAGATCCCTAATTACTTTCTGTACTTAATGGTTACCATGTGGTAATTTAGGGCACATTGTTTTTGCTAAAAGGGTATGACTATACACTTTCTGGCATTTAGCTAGACCATGGCTCTGGCACCAGTTATCTGTCTCTTTGAGACCTTTTGAAGGATACGTTTGTGTCAGCTGGAGAGTTGATTATGGCACCTATTTGCAGCTCGCTCAAGTAATTTGGTGAGCCATAGGCTTCACTTTGCCTGTACCTCAGAAAAGTATATATACTGAACAAGAGCGTGTCCCAGGACAAAACCTTGTGGGAACGCTACTAGACCGTTTCGAAGGTCCGACATGGCTCCTGTGCAACTCACTCTGTGGGTTCTGTCTTTGGAGCCAGCTAAGTAATCTATCTTGTGACATAGGGTTTATATTTAAGCTGGATAGCTTATCTATGATGCCCTAGGGTATTGTGTCAAATGCTTTTGCTAGGTCCAGTTAGATAGGCTGTTTGGACTACCTTCCCTTCATCTATGGCTTTGGTGACTGTTTCAAAGAAGTCAACCAGGTTCAAAAAGGCAGGATCTGCCCCTTGATGAAGCCGAACTGGGTAGGATCTAGTGTCTGTAGGGTCCCCAATGTCTTTGTTTATGTGAGCTCCATGATGATCCTCTCTCCATAGCCTTGCAGACTAAGCTAGTTAGGCTTATGGGCTGCATAGTTTCCAGGGTCCAGAGGCTCCACCTTGTGAGTGGGGACCACTGCCGTCATTCCCTGTGGGCACATATCCTTGCAGTGAGGCTGAGATTGTACAGCTGTTTTTATTTGAGGGGATTAGTTCTTCTTGGAGTTAATGTAGGACGCAACCCGGGATGCCATCTGTCCCATGGAAGCAGTGTTTTTGCTTGAGAAGGCAGCCTTTCACCTTGAGCATCAGAGATGTTTGGGAGTCAGTCCTCTGCTGGGATAGACTACTGCTCTTTTGGGGGAAGGGGGTGGATAAGTTTGCACTGAACCTGTCTGGCCAGGATATTGCATGTCTGTGGGTTCAGTGTATTTTGTCATTTAGAAATAAACTCAGAACAAGTCTGGGAGTTGCATCCAGGTTCCTAACATAACTGAAAAAAGCCTTATGATTGTCTTTAGTGTCCTGAGCAATTTTCTCCTCGGGTTGGCCTTGGAGGATTTTATGAGGGATCGTGAATTTTTTGCTAGTACTGATCAGAGATGCCTTCCCTATTAGGGATTTTGCTCTATCATGTAGTATCTTCCTCCTTCTGTTATACAGTTTATTTATGGCTGGGGTCAACCAGACTGGACGCCTGCCTTTTGGATGTTTGGGTTTTGTTTTTGTTTGGGATAGCATGATCCATGCATTCCTGAGATGTCTGTAACGCGCTATATAGGATTCTGCAGTTTGGGGCCGTAGTTTCCACTCGGCCCTGGGCTTAGAAGGATTTCACTTCAGTTTTGAGAAGTGAGAAGTTCTTTGAGAAGTTTTCACTGTGGTTTTCTTTTGGTCTGGGGTGGGGCTGGGATGTGACATCCAGTGAAATTATTTCTATGGTCTGATCTTACCAATGAGGGATATACTTCAGTTGTGGAGCATAGAGTGCCCATGTTGGTAATGATCAGGTCTAGTATGTTATCCCCTTTGTGGGAGTGGTGACTAGTTGTTCCATAGCATTTTGGAGTTTATAATTTCCAGGAACCTTGGCTGTTGCTGGGGCTTGAGTAGTGCTCCCAGTCTATGTTTGGCAGTTGAAGTCACCCAATATAATGGTGTTCTTGAGAGATCTTCATGTTCTCCCAATGTTTTCAGAAAGCTGAGTGATTCTGACTTTGAGAGGGTGGTCTGTAGGATGCTATAAACTGAAAAGCAGTCTTGCCCACTGCTAGCTGCACATGGATGGTCTCCGGATACTGCAAATGCCACTAACCTGGAGGTGTGGATAATCCTGATAAATATGGAAACTCCCCTCCTTTGTGGTTCTGTCCAGGCTTCTAAAGGCAAAAAGCATGATATGAGGGTATAACCTGTAGTGTTGGGTGCTCTCTCTGGTTTCTGAACCAGGTTTCTGTCACTGCACAGATAATTCCATGTTCTCCATACTGGGGAGAGTCATATGCATCTTGAGGTTAAGACTTCTTACGCTTAGCAGCATTACCCTTAGTTTTTTTCTTGTGCTGTCTATGGAGGTGGGTTTGACTTGAGCCTGGCTTCAAAAGGCACTATGGGGTGGCATTTTACACATCCAAAAGCCCACTGGTGACAGGTGCAAGCCGCCCTTAGCGGCAACGTGGTTTATCGAGTATGTCATCCCAGGCTGACAGACACTGGATCCCCTTAGAACAGGACACCAACATTTTAGCCAATTGTTAAAATCGATCATTTTGTGAGTCTTGTACTGTGGCATCATTCTAGGTGGTGGGGGTAAGATGCTGTTCAAGGTCAGGTCATACTGCCTGGGCTACATGGGATCAGAGAGCTCCTCTATGTCTCTCTTTCATGTAGTCCAGGGTGTAGTAATGCCTCAGGTCATTCACACCAGCATGTACAATGACTGAGTCATATTTTGTATTTGCTTGAGTGACCTGAGTGCTTGTGTGTTATGTGGCGGATCCTAGCTACCACAGGCAGCTCACTGTGACCTTCTCTTTATTCAGCTCCAGGAGTGGGATGTCAGTGTGTCTGACAATAGAGTCACCTATTACAAGAGTATCAGGGTGTGTTATTCAGCCTTTTAAGGGCTGTGGCTGCTTGACACACTGACTTTGTGGGCTATGTTTTGTATGTGGTTTTGTTTTGGGGTAGCGCTTGCTTGGATGTCTGCTTTGGGAGGTCTCTGTTGCTTAGGTAGATTTTTATTTAAGCCTCCGAGTATGTTTTTTATTTATGTGTTTGGTTCGCTGATGTGGGACTATGTGATACTGGAATTATGTTGTGTGTGCTTGGCCTTTCTCCTCCCACTGGTTTCCACCAGTTTTGAGATGAGAGAGCTCAGCCTCCAGTTTGGCTATATGGTTGCATCTCTCACATATATTTGAACCTGCTTGGAGGAGGAGAGGGTTGTCCGTAATATGAGACAGTTGTAACATTGCCTCAAAATTCTTAAGATCTACCCAGCTGGACTGAGAAGAAACCACTGACTGACCTTGGACATGTCATTATAGGGAAACTGAATTAAGATGGACCAGGGATGCAATCAGAGAGTATAAGAGGTAGTGCTTATGGTTTAATAGTGCTAACTTGTAAGATTACTTATTTGACCAGTGAAGGCCTTAATGAGAATATGGTGTTTAAATTGAGAGATAGAGCAGTTCTAAGGGAAAAGTGAAGAGCAGACTTGTGAGCCAGGAACAGTTTAAACTCCATCAGGAGGCGCTGCCTATTGTTATGCTTATGTGACAAAAACGCTTAGAACTAAGAAAAGAGGGATTTAAGAGAGGAAGATCAAGGAGTTTGGAATTGACCCAAAATGGCCAATAAAACTACAGTTTCAAGTCAGTAACCACTCCCATAGGGCAGGCAGGCTGCTCAATGTTTATCACTGCCATTGATGAACAGAGAGACTTCCCTTTAGCCCAAGCAAAAATGGCCTCCAAGAAACTTACAAACAGTTCACAGAACAGCAAGCCTGTAACTGAACTTTTAAATCTCAGAAAAGTGAGAAAAAGCAAGATTTTTTGTTTTTTTTTGTTTTTTCAGAGATAGCAGAGGTTCACAAGTATCAAGCTATACCAGTGCAGTAAATGACCCCACACTTGAGTGCTAGGCCAGAGACAGATAAAATGCAAGTTCTGAGAATAAAACAATTTTAAAAATAAGTGCAAACAGGAAATTCAGCAAATGGCTCTAGGTTGGGTGCTCTAAATACAGTTACTAATGCAGAAATCAAGTTTAACAAGCCAGAAAATTTCAAAGTAGGTGGCTGGTGCAGAAAACTTAGCAAATAGTCTGAAGAAAAATACTTAAAATCTCAAAAGTGGCTCCTTTCTTCTCTCTTGGTGGGTGCTTCACCAACAGCCAACAAAAGTCTGAAAACACGCCAAAACCATGAAGCAATCGGATTTTAAGAGAGGAAGATCAAGTGAGTTTGAATTGACCCAAAATGGCCAATAAAACTACAGTTTCAAGTCAGTAACCACTCCTCACAGGGGCAGGCAGGCTGCCCAATGTTTATCACTGCCGATGAACAGAGAGATTCCCTTTAGCCCAAGCAAAAATGGCCTCCAAGAACGACAAACAGTTCAGAACAGCAAGCCTCTGTAACTGAACTTTTTTAAATCTCAGAAAAGTGGGAAAAAAAGGATTTTTTGTGTTTTTGCTTTTTTCTAGAGATAGCAGATGTTCACAAGTATCAACAAGTTATAACAGTGCAGTAAATGACCCCACACTTGAGAGTGCTAGCCAGAGACAGATAAAATGCAAGTTTTGAGAAAAACAATTTAAAAATAAGCGCAAACAGGAAATTCAGTAAACAGCTTTAGGTTGTGCTCTAAATACAGTTACTAATGCAGAAATCAATACAGTTACTAATGCAGAAATCAGGTTTAACAAGCCAGAAAATGCTCAAAGTAGGCGTAAGGCTATAGAAAACTTAGTAAATAATCTTTGAAGAAAAAAAATACTTAAAATCTCAAAAGTGGCTCCTTTCTTCTCTCAGCATTTTCTCCTCTTGGTGGGTGCTTCACCAACAGCCAACAAGTCTGAAAAGACGACAAAACCATGAGGCAATCGGGATTTTAAGAGAGGAAGATCAAGGAGTTTGGAATTGACCCAAAATGCACCTTAAAGGTAACTTTCTCTGCGGCACAATGTATACGTGCAGTGAACCTAGAGAAAAAGAACAGGTGGTACAAGGTTCGAAGCCACTTAAATTATCATTCTACAGAGGGTGCCCTGAATACATATTTAGTCACATTTTGTGATACCATTGTGTTGTTCTTTAAAAATCAAATATTATCAGTATTGCAAACAGGTGAGTTCTTTTGTGTCCACTTTTACATTATTTATTAGCTACATGTCTGATAGGGTATCCCACAAAGTAAATTTCTGATGTTGCAATGACGTGAAAAGGATGAATGCTTCACTTGAATTACTTCTTGCTCTGGTTATTATTACATATACCCATTGATTGGACTTACATTACTGTCATCTTTTATCTGTATTATATATTTTCTTCTAATGTCTTACTATTTGGTGTCCACTCAGCAGTGCACAACAATGGTTCACTGCCTAAGGAAAAAAGTGAAAGTTTTACTTTAGGCTGCTTATGAAAGAGTAGATATGCTTGGCCTCAGTGCAAGGCCCTCAGCACCCTGGATAGTACTTGCTGCAAAGAATGCACCTGACAGATGTCCAGTTCTGTGCATAAGGCAGAAATGAAATGAACTGAGTGAAGTAAGTCACAGGAGAGGTATTTGCCAACCGTCAAGACCACATTGCACTTTTTCTCTATCAATGTAATGCATTTTTTTTATTTTTAATGTGCATTTGCTTTCCACTTGACAGCATGCAAACATGGTTCAATACCAAAGGAAAAAAGTGAGAAATTTAAAATTTAAGGGGGGCCCCTTTTTTTAAAAAAAAACCCCAAAA
>NW_025055580.1:0-7333 GCF_019279795.1 Protopterus annectens
CAGTTTGGATTTTTACATAGGGTTCCCGGCCTGATAAACCCAGAAGGTAAGATTCTCCATGCAGAAAACCTTTTTGTAAATCATAAATTACTGCATTTTATTGATTTTTTTTTCATTGAATATTACTTGAATTGAATATTATGGTCCCTCTGTCTCTGCAAGGAGCTTGTTAGAAGTATAGCCAGTGGTAACACGGGATAGTTTCAATTCTTTGATATTTTGTGTTTAACTCCTAGCCTAGGGGGTTTGTCTTGCCAGATAAATGTCACATCTTGTGTTGTTTCTACTAAATATCTAAGCTGTTGGCTGCTAAGATTAACCTGCAATCAGCTGGATGTATAAGCTAAATTAATTATAATTTTACCTGTACTTTTTTCATATAGTACTGCATTTTATTGATTTTTTCATTGAATATTAATTTAATTGAATATTGTGCTCTCTCTGTGTCTCTATAGGGAGCTTGTTAGAAGTGCAGCCAGTGGTAACAGTGGGGGTAGTTCACCTCTATGATATTCTGTTTTTAACTCCAAGCCAAGCAGGTTTGTCTTGCCATAAGTGTGTTACATCTTGTGTTATTTCTGCTAAATATTTAAGCTGGTGGCTGGCTAGTTCACCTCTTTGATATTATATGTTTAACTCCAAGCCTAGCAGGTTTGTATTGCCATTTAAGTGTTACATCTTGTGTTATTTCTTCTAAATATTTAAGCTGTTGGCTCGCTAAGATTAATTTGCAATCAACTGGATGTATAAACTAAAATAAGTACACTTTTATCTGCACTTTTTTCATAAAGTACTGCATTTTATTGATTTTTTTCATTGAATATTAATTGAATTGAATATTATGGTCTCTCTGTGTCTCTACATGGAGCTTGTTAGAAGTATAGCCAGTGGTAACACAGGGGATAGTTTCAATTCTTTGATATTTTGTGTTTAACTCCTAGCCTAATGGGTTTGTCTTGCCATATAAGTGTTATATCTTGTGTTATTTCTGCTAACTATCTAAGCTGTTGGCTGGGTATGATTAGCCTGCAATCAACTTGATGTATAAGCTAAATTAAGTACACTTTTATTTGCACGTTTTTCATAAACTACTGCATTTTATTGATTTTTTTCTGAATATTAATTGAATTTAATATTCTGGTCTTTGAGTCTCCAGAGGGAGCTTGTAAGAAATGTAGCCACTGGTAACAGTGGGGGTAGTTTCACTTCTTTGATATTCTGTGTTTAACTCCTAGTCAAGGGAGTTTATCTCACCATATAAATGTTACATCTTGTGTTATTTCTGCTAAATATCTAAGCTGTTCACTGGCTAAGATTAACCTGCAATCAACTGGATGTATAAGCTAAATGAAGTACACTTTTATCTGCACTTTTTTCATATAGTACTGAATTTTATTAATTTTTTCACTGAATATTAATTGAATTGAATATTGTCATCTCTCTGTGTCTCTGCAGGGAGCTTGTTAGAGGTGTAGCCAGTGGTAACACTGGTGGTAGTTTAACTTCTTTGATATTCAATGTTTAACTCCAACCCTATGTCTTGCCATACAAGTGTTGCATCTTGTGTTATTTTTGCTAAATATCTAAGCTGCTGGCTGGCTAACATTAACCTGCAATCAACTGGATGTATAAGCTAAATTAAGTACACTTTTATCCTTTTATCTGCACTTTTTCCTATAGTACTGCACTTTATTTTCTTTTCACTGAATATTAATTAAATTGCATATTGGGGTCTCTCTGTGTCTCTACCGGGAGCTTGTTAGAAGTGTAGCCAGTGGTACCAGTGGGGGTAGTTTCCCTTCTTTGATATTCTGTGTTTAACTTCGAGCCAAGGGGGTTTGTCTTGCCATATAAGAGTTACATCTTGTGTTATTTCTGCTAAATATCAAAGCTGTTCGCTGGCTAAGATTAACCTGCAGTAACTGGACGTATATGCTAAATTAAGTACACTTTTAGCTGCAATTTTTCATATAGTACTGCATTTAATTGTTTTTTTCACTAAATATTAATTGAATTGAATATTGTGGGCTCTCTGTGTCTCTACAGTCAGCTTGTTAGAAGTGTAGCCACTGGTAACAGTGGGGGTATTTCACCTCTTTGATATTCTCTGTTTATCTCCAAACCTAGCGGGGTTTCTCTTGCCATATAAGTGTTACATCTTGTGTTTTTCTTCTAAATATCTAAGCTGTTAGCCGGCTAAGATTAATCTGCAATCAACTGGAAGTATAAGATAAATTAAGAATTTTTATCTGCACTTTTTCATATAGTACTGCATTTTATCTATATTTTCACTATTAATTGAATTGAATAGTGTGGTCTCTCTGTGTCTCTACAGGGAGCTTGTTGGAAGTGTAGCCAGTGGTAACCCTGCGGGTAGTTTCACTTCCTTGATATTCTGTGTTTAACTCCTAGCCTATGGGGTTTGTCTTGCCATATAGATGTTACATCTTAAGTTATTACCGCTAAATATCTAAGCTGTTGGCTGGCTAAGATTAATCTGCAATCAACTGGACATAAAAGCTAAATTAAGTGCACTCTTACCTGAACTTATTCTGGTCTATCTACATCTCTACAGGGAGCTTGTTAGAAGTGTAGCCAGTGGTAACAGTGGGGGTAGTTTCCCTTCTTTGATATTCAATATTTAACTCCTACCCTAAGGGGTTTGTCTTGCCATATAAGTGTTACATCTTGTGTTTTTTCTGCTAAATATCTAAGCCGTTGGCTGTCTAAGATTAACCTGCAATCAGCTGGACGTATAAGCTAAATTAGGTACACTTTTATCTGCACTTTTTTCATAAAGTACTGCATTGTATTGATTTTTTTCACTGACTATTAATTGAATTGAATATTATGGTCTCTCTGTATCTCTACAAGGAGCTTCTTAAAAGTGTAGCCAGTGGTAACAGTGCGGGTACTTTTACTTCTTTGATATTTTTTGTTAAACTCTTAGCCTAGGGGTGTTTGTCTTGTAATATAAGTGTTACATTTTGTGTTATTTCTGGTAAATATCTAAGCTGTTCGCTGGCTAAGATTAACATGCAATCAACTGAATGTATAAGCTAAATTAAGTACACTTTTATCTGTACTTTTTGTCATATACTACTTCTTTTTATTGATTTTTTTCACTGAATATTAATTGAATTGAATATTGTGGTCTCTCTCTGTCTCTACAGGGAGCTTTTAGAAAAGTAGCCAGTGGTAACAGTGGCTGTAGTTCACATCTTGGATATTCTGTGTTTAACTCCTAGTCTAAGGGGTTTGTCTTACCATATAAGTGTTACATCTTGTGTTACTTCTGCTAAATATCTAAGCTGCTTACTGGCTAAGATTAACCTGCAATCAACAGGACATTATAAGCTAAATTAATTATAATTTTATCTGCACTTTTTTATATAGTACTGCATTTTATTGATCTTTTCCACTGAATAATAATTGAATTCTTTATTGTTGTGTCTCTACAGGGAGCTTTTTGGAAGTGTAGCCAGTTGTAACAATGTGGGTATTTTCACTTCTTTGATATTCTGTGTTTAACGCCTAGCCTAGGGGGTTTGTCTTGCCATATAAGTGTTACATCTTGTGTTATTTCTGCTAAATACCTAAGCTGCTGACTGGCTAAGATTAACCTAAAATCAACTGGACGTATAAGCTAAAATTAAGTACACTTTTATCTGTACTTTTTTGATATAGTACTGCATTTTATTGATTTTTGTCACTGAATATTAATTGAGTTGAATATTGTGGTCTCTCTGTGAATTTACAGGGAGGTTGTTAGAAGTGTAGCCAGTGGTAACAGTGGGGGTAGTTTCACTTCTTTGATATTCTGTGTTTAACTCCTTGCATAGAGGATTTGTCTTGCCATATAACTGTTTCAACTTGTGTTATTTCCACTAACTATCTAAGCTGTTGGCTGGCTAAGATTAACCTGCAATCAACTGGGTATATAAGCTAAATTAAGTACACTTTTATCTGCACATTTTTCATATAGTACTGCATTTTGTTGATTTTTTTTCCTGAATATTAATTGAATTGAATTAAATATTTTGGTCTGTCTGTCTCTCTGCAGGGAGCTTGTTAGAAGTGTAGCCAGTGATAACACTGGGGGTAGTTTCACTTCTTTGATATTCAGTGTTCAAGTCCTACCCCAGGGGGTTTGTCTTGGCATATAAGTGTTACACCTTGTGTTATTTCTGCTAAATATCTAAGCTGTTGGCTGTCTAAGATTAACTTCAAATCAATTGAACGTATAGGGTAAATTAATTATACTTTTATCTGCACTTTTTTTTCTTATACTACTGCATTTTATTGTTTTTTTTCACTGAATATTGTGGTCTCTCTGTGTTTTTACTGGGATCTTGTTAGAAGTGAAGCCAGGGGTAACATTGTGGGTAGTTTCACATCTTTGATATTCTTTTTAACTCCTAGCCTAGGGGGTTTCTCTTGCCAGATAAGTGTTACATCTTGTGATATTTCTGTTAGATCTCTAAGCTGTTGGCTGGCTCACATTAACCTGCAATCAACTGGACGTATAATATAAATTAAGTACACTTTTATCTGCACTGTTTTCATATAGTACTGCATTTTATTGATCTTTTTCACTGACTGTTAATTGAATTGAATATTTTGGTTTCTCTTTATCTGTACAGGGAGCTTGTTAGAAGTGTAGCCAGTGGTAACAGTGGGAGTAGTCTTACTTCTTTGATATTCTGTGTTTAACTCCTTGACTAGGGGGTTTGTCTTGCCATATAAGTGTTGCACCTTGTGTTTTTTTTGCTAAACATCTAAGCTGTTGGCTAGGTATGATTAACCTGCAATCAACTGGATGTATAAGCTAAATTAAGTACACTTTTATCTGCACTTTTTTCATATACTACTGCATTTTATCGATTTTCTTCACTGATAATTACATTGAATATTGTAGTTTTGCTGTGTCTCTACAGAGAGCTTGTTAGAAGTGTAGCCAGTGGTAACAGTGAGGGTATCTTCACTTCTTTGATAGTCTGTGTTTAACTCCTGGCATAGGGGGTTTGTCTTGCCATATAAGTGATACATCTTGCGTTATTTCTGCTAAATAGATAAGCTGTTGGCTGGCTACGATTATCATGCAATCAACTGGATGTATAACCTAAATGAAATAAACTTTTATCTGCACATTTTCATATAGTACTGCATTTTATTGATTTTTTTCACTGAATATTAATTTAATTCAATATTGTGGTCTCTCTGTGCCTCTATAGGGACCTTGTTAGAAGAGTAGCCAGTGGTAACAGTGGGTGTAGTTTCACTTCTTTGAAATTCTGTGTTTAACTCTTAGCCAAGGGGGTTTGTCCTGCCATTTAAATGTTACATCTTGTGTTATTTCTGCTAAATTTTTAAGTTTTCGGCTGGCTAAGATTATCTTGTCATCAGCTGGATGTATAAGCTAAATTATGTACTCTTGTATTTGCACTTTTTTCATATAGTACTTCTTTTTATTAATTTTCCTTTTCAATATTAATTGAATTGAATACTGTGGTCTCTCTGTGTCTCTATAGGGACGTTGTTAGAAATGTAGCCAGTGGTAACAGTGGGTGTAGTTTCACTTCTTTGAAATTCTGTATTTAGCTACTAGCCTAGGGGGTTTGTCTTGCTATGTAAGTGCTGCATCTTGTCTTATTTCTGCTAAATATCCAAGTTGTTGGCTGGGTACAATTAATCTGCAATCAGCTGGATGTATAAGCTAAATTAAGTACACTTTTATCTGCAATTTTTTCATATACTACTGTATTTTATTGATTTTTTCCACTGAATATTAATTGAATTGAATATTGTGGTCTTTCTATGTCTCTGCAGGGATCTTGTTAGAAGTGTAGCCAGTGGTAACAGTTCACTGTTACACTGTAGCCAGTGTAGCCAGTTTCACTTCTTTGATATTATGTGTTTAACTCCTAGCCTAGGCTCTTTTCCTGTTACCTGGCAGCTTCATCCTTAGCATCTTTTTCCCAATATACTCTGCATCCCTCCTCAGCATGTCCAAACCAACATAATCTCGCCTCTCTGCCTTTGTCTCCAAACTTTCCAACCTGGGCTGACCTTCTAATATGCTTAGTCCTAATCCTGTTCACTCTCGTCGCACCCAGTTCAAATCTTAACATCTTTTACTCTGCCACGTCCAGCTGTGACTTGCCCTTTGTCATGAATGCCACTGTATCTCCAACCCATATAATAACATAGCTGGACTCCATTACCTCTTGTAGACCTTTTCCTTTCACTCTTACTGGTGCCTTTCGACTGCCATCCAGAAATCACTCTGCACCTCTTCTCTACCCACTCCATCCTGTCTGTACTCTCTTCTTCACGTCTCTTCACTCCACCATTATACCAGACTGGTGATCCAAAGTCATTTCCAGCTCCAGCCAACTCCAATACACCTCCACCCTATACTCCTGCATCCTCTCCCTGCATCCCATGCATCCTCCTATCCTCCCTCTCATCTAGCACACATTCATATATTCTGTCTTAGTCCTGCTGACTTTCATTTCCTCTTCTCTCTGAGAGCATATATATCACACCTCCAGGGTAGCAGCATTATAAGCTAAAATTAAGTGCACTTTTATCTGCACTTTTTCAGATTAATGTGCTGCACTTTAATGATTTTTTTCACTGAATATTAATTGAATTGAATATTGTGGTCTCTCTGTGTCTCTATACGGACCTTGTTAGAAGTGTAGCCAGTGGTAACAGTAGGTATAGTTTTACTTCTTTGAAATTCTGTGTTTAGCTACTAGCCTAGGGAGTTTGTCTTGCTATGTAAGTGCTGCATCTTGTCTTATTTCTGCTAAATATCCAAGTTGTTGGCTGGGTACAATTAACCTCCAATCAGCTGGATGTATAAGCTAAATTAAGTACACTTTTATCTGCACCTTTTTCATATACTACTGTATTTTACTGATTTTTTTCACTGAATATTAATTGAATTGAATATTGTGGTCTTTCTATGTCTCTGCAGTGAGCTTGACCCAGGAAGTGTAGCCAGTGGTAACAGTGCAGATATGTTTCACTAACTTTGATATTCTGTGTTTAACTCCTAGCCTAGGGGGTGTGATTTTCCATATAAGTGTTACATCTAGTGTTAGTTTTCCTAAATATCTAAGCTGTTGGCTGGCTGTGATTAACCTGCAATCAACTGGCCATATAAGCTAAATTAGGTACACACTTTTATCTGTACTTTTTCATATAATAATACTGCATTTTATTGATTTTTTCATTGAATTAAGATAATATGGTCTCTCTCTGTCTCTACTTGCAGGGGAGCTTGTTAGAACTGTAGCCAGTGGCAGAATTTAGGGGTGGTTTC
>NW_025055581.1:0-9332 GCF_019279795.1 Protopterus annectens
CAACCATATGATGTTTGAAGTTTTGAAAGTTCCATCATGTGAAGTAGACCCATATATCTATATATGAGTCTACTTTGGAAGCTCGAAGTTTCAAAACTTTGAACTTCATATGGTTGAGACCATAAGACAAGTTTTGAACTTTGAACTATTGAAATGGAGATCACCATACAATACAGAATGGGAAATTTACCATTCTCTTCAATGCAGTGCAATCTTGGAGTTAGTATATTTAATTAGAAGGGGATGTGGGGGTGCAGTGGGGCTTGCCCCCTGCATAAATGTAAAAAAAAAAATTTTTATTAAGTTTCTAACTTTCAAAACATTGATGTTATTGTCTCAACCATATGAAGGTCGAAGTTTTGAAAGCTTGAACTCCCAAAGTATATATATATATATATATATATATATATATATAAAATACATATACAAACACACATACACATCATCTCTCTCTCTCTATATATATATATATATATATATATATATATATATATATATATATATATATACAGTATATATACATATATATATATGTATTTATTTACTTGTTTACTGGGAAAGTCTGAATGGGTCAGTGAGGTAACCTGGCTTTCAGTGGAGGCCTGCAGAAAAACTCCTATGATACACATGATTACAGAATGAAGAACTAGACATACAAAATAAAGTGGCAGGATTATGAAGCCTCCGTAAGTAAGAGATACATGGCTTACACGGAGGCTGTAGTTAAATGGGAGGTGGATCGCCAAAGCATGTCATGCGCATATGCATGAGGGCATGCTGAATCACACCTTAGGCTAACACGTCCATGGGAGACAGTAGGGGACGGTCCAGAGGGCCGAGCCCCGCAAGAGGTATACGCCCCCAGAAGAGTAAAAGTGCCCAGTAAACACTCCACGACAGTGGTCAGTGGATATGTGAATAAACACAACACAACACATGCCCCCACAGACTATGAACATAAAATATATAAATGAACATGTTATATATTTTTTAAATCAGAAGATGTTTGCCCCTGAGTGTGCTCGCTTTATGCCGTATGCGTCTGTGAGGCTTAGCCAAGCACAGTTAGCAGTCAGTGGAAAGCATATAAGAACTAAATATGCAAATAAGCCAAGTAGCAATAGCATAGCAGTAGAGACGCTGGCTGAAGAGCAGGCATCCATGGTTCGAGCCCCCATAATATCAATTTTTTATTTTAGTAAAATAAGCACTAAACATGTCCCTGATAACATGTACACATATAAAAATCATATTTTATGTAAAATGTAATGAAATAGTCCATTTATTTTTGAAGAAATGTAAGATAACAAAACAATAAAATGCTTAGATGTGCCTATAGCTGAGCTACAGTTTAATGAAGGTGATTGCATCTGTCTATAGGTGAGCAGTGGTTTAACAGGTGTAAAATGAGTGCCCGTAGGTGAGCAGTGGTTTAACAGGTGTAAAATGAGTGCCCATAGGTGAGCAGTGGTTTAACATGCTGAAACTGTGTGCGCCAAGCTGAGCTGAGCGTAATGCATGCTAACAGCCAAATGAAGCGTAAACCAGCGTACCCTTTGAGCTGCGCGCCATCAAACTAACCGATGGGCAACGTTGAGCAAGCTGTATCAAAACTGCCTTTACACAGACACACCCCCTAGCCTGTCTAGACAGTCATAAAAAATAAAAAGCAGTGGCCAGGTTCGAACCCAGGATACTATGCACCATAGTCAAGGTACTGAACCACTAAGCCATGACAGCAGTACCTAGAAATGCAGTAATAGCAAATATATAGGAATGAATACAAAGTGGAGCATGACAAAGCAGGTTTTGTGAAGTTGATACAATTCCAAAATGGCCAATCACAGATATGTGCGGGAAAAACGGCATATATAAGCCCCATAGGCGGGAATACACAGCATAAACGATTGTAGAACTAACTTGCAGCCAGAATGTCAGGAGTAGGTGAGGGTAGTTGCTTTCGAGCACAGAGGTGGGGCATTGAGGAGTCCAGATACATGGTCTGGCTCCTAGTCCATAATCATGAGGCCCAACTCATGCAGGGCCAGGTCCTCTGGGGAGCATATAGGGCTGAGGCGTGGGACCGGTTGGCTCATGATCTCACCAGTGCCACAGGGATTCCAAGGACTGGTGAGCAGGTCCGTCACCACCATGCGGACCTGAATAGACGCAAGCAGGACCAATTGAACCTTTGGATCCAGGAGGCCCGGCAAATGCCCAAAGCCCCACTACTGAGTAAGTTACATTTAATTATGTATGTAAGAAATTAAACTAGCTGATATTATGGAGATGTGTATTCCAATATTACTTCATTTATATTACAGCTGCAGGTGTCCGTTCTGTGAACTGCAGAGCCTATGGCGATAGGCTGGTGCGGTTGCGCCACCAGGCAGGTCAGTAATCCTCTCCCAGTAACTGTAAAGAAATATAAAAGTATGACAGTTAGCAAAAGAGTGCAGTGTAGTCACTAAGTAATAAAATGTGCAAGTAACAGTGTAAGAGTGTTTGCAAGTATTGCTTGATTACAAAAGTGTGTTGCAGTCTGTAATCCAAACAGAAAAATGAAAATGTCTGAAATAAAGTCTGAAATAAAGATGCCCCACCTGTAATATAATAGATTACAACCTGCAGCAGGCTGAAAAGTACAGCTGCAGAAGATGAGCAAATCACATGTGTGAAATATATCCCTGTTGAAATACTGAAACATGACAGAAGTGAGACTGCTGGAAAGGATTGTAATAACTACAGGTAAAACATGTCAATAAAGCCTAGAAGTAAGTACCATCCTGAATAGTAAAATGAAAACAAGTGAGAGAGTGTGAGAAAGAGTTATGAATCCACCAATAAAGTAGTAATAACCCGTGAATAAAGTATACTGCAGTCAGTACAGAATGAAATGAATGTGACAAGCAGAACCAAACTGCGAAATGTGTTCAAAATTTTGCTGCAGCTGGAATGTGTATCCCAGAATTTGGATATGTTGCTCTCAGTCTGCAATATGCAGATAGTATGATTGTCTGAAATACAAACATCCACAGTTGTCTATAACTATATAAAGCAAATGTAGCAGGATGATGTAGCTGAACAAAGCCAGATATGAATGTGTATGAAGAACAATAAAATGTATATTGATGTAGCAGTAACAGTCCTATCACCAAATTGAAGTAGTTATCATATAGGAAACTGTAGTTAGAACAGTAGTGTGTATATATCTGCAGCTATTAGAAATGTACAGCATATGTATTGGTATTCGAAGGTGTTAATATTATTTTCTTCACCCACCCTATAACCACATATAACCCATTCCACGTGAAAATGGTATGTGCAATCACAATTAACACCCCTGGACATTTGTCCTGTTGGGTCATAAATATTTGCATGTCCGTTGATGCATCTGCCCTGTTCATACATCCAAACCTGATGGCCTGTTGCCATCAATCAACCCTGCATGTTGTTGGACTGTGTATTGCTGTTCAAATTATGCATGTGTTATGCTCGCTGTTCAATGGTGTGAATATCTGGGTGTTTGGTTAATGGGAATACTAATGCATGCTGTTACAACTAATTGCGAATGGTATTGTATGTTACTAACCCAAACTGTCATGACATAATGCAAAACATAGGACGACAGAGAAGGCGGGTTCCAGCGGACCCACCTTTCCCGCCTCAGCTCTCGTGTGCACCTGGCACTAGTGCCCAGTCTGGACCCTCCTCCGGTGGCCCTGTGCCACCTGCAGGTGGAAGCACTACAGGGGATGGGGCCCGTCCCCCCTCTGCAAGTGTGGCTGGAGGAGAACCACCATTCACCCTCTATAGCGTCCGGACTGTGGTGCGTAGGGAGATCCGGGACTCTGTTCTTGGGCCCCTACGCCAGCTTGAGGCACAGGTGGCACAACTTACGGGCATGCCTGTTGCCCGGCCTACACAGCCCCCAGCACAGCCCCATCCTGGGCAGTGAAGGAACAGTGGCAACTGCCCATGTGTGGGGATATCAGTTCCACTGTTGCCATCTGTGGGCTCATGGGCTCTGGATATCCAAACATCCATCCCCGTCAATTGTGTAACCCCCCCACACATGTCATACACCACCCCTGTATGCATCTTGTTTGTCTTGTCTGTTGACCTACCCAACCTACCTCCCCAGCTATACCGACTTCCTTCACCTGACATACCACTCTCACCTGAAAAAAAAGGGCACTCTGTACCCACAAAAAAATTACGCCCCATACATAGCTGCCCATTCCGCACACATGTCTGCTGGACATGGAAACTATCAATTACAATTGGCTGTACAACAAGTATTATTGTTGTCCTGACACCTCTCTCAGGGGTGGAAGGTTTCAAATGTCACACCAAATTACATACATATGCACAGCTGTTGCTGATGAAGAAATGGGCAGCTATGGGCCTTACCTACATCCCTCCTGCAAACCCAAGCTTGTTTCCCTACTGTCTTACCCTCTTTGTGACCCCTTTTTCACCACTTTCCTGTCTCCCCATTTTCATTTCTTTCAAAGAAAATAGCGCGGGTTTGCGCCAGAGTAAGCACTGTTAAGCGGTTGTAAGTGGGTGTGTGCGGAGCTGAATGCCAGTGCGCATGCGGGAGCTCCGCGCAAACCAGCGCTAACCCAGTTACAACTGCTTAAAAGTGCCTTAGTCACTCTGATTGACAGGTCCTGTAGTCAGTTCAAAAGCAAAATAAAATCCCACTGTCAGTCCCGAACCCAGGACCTTGGAAACAGTAGTCTGCATGACCTACCACTAAGCCATGACTCTTATACAAGAACATTGTGCTAAAATAAATATATCATGTAATAGTAGGAATGAATGTAAAGGGAATATAGGATGTGTAGTACACAAAGCATGTCATTCATACTTACTGTCAAAACTAGTGGATTTCCATAATAGTAGTGTGTGAACAGAAACAGCCATGCTAGTTGGTAGCTAGTAGGTAATAATGTCAGTTAATGTACATATATAAATGTATGTATATTTACATATATATATATATATATATATATATATATATATATATATATAAAATATAGTTGTAGGTGTCAGTTTGCATACACACTTACTACAGGAAACAGGAGAGGAATGGAGAAATGTGAATCTACAACACAGCCTGAATCATGAGAGAGATACTAACCTTTACACTCACAGAACAGTGTCCTCAGCATACCAGCATGGTCCCTGCCCTTCAATCTGAAAGGGCAATGCCTATCTCACATACCCTTTTATAGCACTGTCCTGAAATCACAGTGAGAACTGCAATCAGTACACAACTGGCTGCATGCAATTAGCAAATGCTGGCTTACAATTGGTGCAGAGGCCATCACATGGACTTATGCAGATACCTACAAAAGCATCCTGTACTCACACTCCACACATGCAATACGTTCATTGCACTGTCTGGAGGCAGACAGAGAGAGAGAGAAACAGAGAGAGAGAGAGAGAGAGAGAGAGAGAGAAAACACAAACAACAACACACGGTACACAAACTGAGTTGAAGCTGTCAGCAGTGACAGTACCAAGTCGTGCCAGCAGCAGCAGGAAGCAGTAGTAGCGGTAACGCAACCAGCTGCGACAAACACAGGTAATGTAAAGTAACAGGTTAATAGTCTGCATACTGTGAACCCTCCATATGTGTCATAGGTCTGTATCTATAGGTATGTCCATGTGATATGTTGTGTGCACGTATTCCACCAAAAGGGATGACTATACATTACATGTCATTCAGTGTTAGGCCATGATCCTGGCAGCAGTTTTCCGTTGCAGTGAGGCCTGTCTGTAGGATGTGTGTGTCAGCTGGTGTAACGACTATGGCATTAGTTAGCAGTCATCTGGGAACTTTGTCATCCACAACCCGCACATGTTTGCTTTTACATCTGAGAAATAAATGCCAAACAAGAGGGGTCCTAGGACAGAGGCATGTGGGATACCACATGTGACTGGCATTGAGTCTGACATGGCTCCTACAATATCGATATTATGGATTCTGTATGTCAACCAGTGTGCAACCCATCATGTGACATATGTAGTAACATGTAAGCTAATGAGCTTGTCTATGATGCCTGAGTGGAGTACCGTGTTGAAGGCCTTAGGCAAGTCCAGGTAGGCTGTATGGATTGCGCTGCCCTCATCAATGGCTGTAGTGACTGTTTTGAAAGGTCAACCAGGTTCAAAAGGCAGGATCAGCCCATCACAAAGGCAAACTGGCCGGGAGCAAGTGTCTGCAGGTACCCAATATCGCTGTATATGCATCCCATACTGAATCATTCCATAGCTTTGCAGACCAGGCTGGTTAAGCTTATGGTGCGGTAGTTCCCAGGGTCAGTAGAGGTGCCGCCTTAGTGGAGTGGGACCACTGTTGCTGTATGCCAGTGTTCAGGTACATATCCTGTAGTATGGCCCAGGTTAAATATCAGTCTTATATGCGGTTGTATGTCCTCTTGGAGTTCACGTAGCACACATCCAGGGATACCATCAGATCACATTGATGCTGTGTGATTTGCTTTGCTGAGGGCGGCCCTCACCTGGACATGTGAGATGATAGGGAGGTTACATTCAGCTGTGATAAGTATTTCTAAGTGTGGGGAGAAAGAGGGAGGATACGTGCACCGAACCTGTCTGCAAGAATGTTGCCAATATCTGTGTGTTCGGTGAATGTTAAGTAGGTGTGTATTAACTCAGAGCATATCTGAGGCATTTGGTCCATATGTGTAACATAACTGAAGAAGGCCTTGTGGTTATCTATAGTGTTCGTGGCCATTTCCCTCCCAGAGTAGGCCGTGGATGTTGTTATGAGAGACCATAGCTTATTACCAGTGCTGACCACAGATGCCTTCCCTTAATGTGAATCTGCTCTGTCCTGCAGTAGCCTCCTTCTATTGTTATACAAACTGCCTTTGGCTGGGGTCCACTGGACAGGATGCCTAACCTTTGTGCATAGGGTCTGGGATAGAAATGTGTGTGCATGTTCCATGCAATCTTTGGGATGTCCATGGAAGCATTGCAAAGGGGTCAGCAGTGTGGGTTGTGGCTTCCACTGGCCCAGTGGGCTGCATGGATACCATCTCAGTCCTAACAAGTGAATAACTGTCTAATCACATACACATCAAAGTAGTCTACTGTGCTGGCGGTGGTGGGATATGTATATCCAGGCCGAGTAACTTGTGTCCAGATCACACTAGTGGATGGCGTTCCACATACAGTACCTTGGTAAGAACCCCCAGAGTGAGGTTGTGCATTGGACCTGTCACAGTGTGTTGACCGATGGGGCATGCTACTATGTTGTATGGAATGTGGCAGGTATTGTTGCACAGGTGTTGGCTGAGCACTGATATTTGGCCATGTACTTGTGTATCCACCAAGAGATACACACATGCTACATATGGGAGTAGTAGTATATCACTACAGTTGAGTATCATGTATAGTATGTGTGCCATATATTGCTGACATAGTCTGCTGATATCCTGTTTGTGTTCTCTTCCAGGGACATGGCGCGTCAGCATAATCCCGCCTACTCTGCAGCAGAAGATGAGGAGATACACCAGAGCCTGGTGCGGGATTATGACATACTGTTTTCCTGCACCAGCCAGAATCAGCAGGAGAGGGCTGCACTGTGGCAAGACCTTGTCCGTAGGGTAAATGACATTGGCACGCAAAATAGGACATATGAGCAGGTACGACATCACTGCAGTGATTTAATCAGAAATGTACGTCAGCGTGCATCAGATATCCACAGGCAACAGGTTGCCACAGGAGGTGGGGTGGCCACACATTCCCCCTCACCAGACTGGAGAGGCTACTCCTAAGTGTTGTGGCTCCAGCCCCGGAACAGCAACAGCAATACACCTGCATCATGATGGAGGCTGGATCCACACAGCAGCACGACATGGAGCATGCAGGTAATATGCCATATGTACACTTGACTGTTCTGTACACTGTTAGTTTATGCATGTGTAAGGAGTGTCCGTGGTATGTAGCTGTCAACATAGTATGTAATTGTGCAGGTGTGATATTGGCAATATCAGCAGCTGACGTGTGAAAGGCAACTGGTGTACTACTGCACTGTATCATATGCAGTATCAATGGCACAGTTGTGCCCACTGACATTAATCTCCTCATTTCTGCAGGACCCTCCGATGTTACAGCAAGGCAGGCCATCCATGCTGGTGAGTGTGTTTAACAATACCTATAATAGTCCTGATAGTGCTAGTAATACTAGTGTAACTCAGTAGTGCTCTGTGTGTATACTGCGGGTGTGCATGGGGCATGTTGCCTGTGTCCCGTGTGCATGGGGCCTGTGTCCCGTGTCATGTGTGCATGTGCTGTAAATGTGCAGTGTCCATGTGCAGTGTGCATGTGTGCCCGGTGTGCATGTCCCATGTGTGCGGTGTGCATTGCATGTCCCGTGTCATTTTGCATGTGTGCATGTGCATGTGCCCACGTGCTGTGTGCATAAGTGCATCACTGGTAACATTGTGTGGACACTGTAAACTGTGTTTCCTGTCTTCCTCCCACAGGTTCGGGGCTGCTCTGGTGTCCTGCAGCGGGGAACCTGAATCTGGTCCACAGGTACTGATAATGATGTATCTGTGTAATGGCACAGGAAGGTGTGTCAGGGTCCGCCATTGGTCAGCCATTGACAGTACACAGCTGTCAACCCCATCATTGCACAGTCATCCTGCCAGTACATCCTGTCACCATTGTCCCTAGGTGATGGACAGGATACAGTGGGCATTGACCAGGGGAATGTGGTATCTGTGGCACATGCTTCCCCCCACAGCAGCCATGGGCAGGGTCCTGGATGGTACCACACGCAGTTGCCCATGGGTTTCGTGGGAGCATCCGTGGGTGTACTGCCTCTGGCAGGGTGCCCAAAGAGGTCTGTCAACCTCAGCTATGTTTGGGCTGTCATGCAGGCACAGTCCCTATGGAAAGGTACACCAGACAGGGTCTGAGGGGGGTGGGGCATGTCACAGCCATGACTGACGTATGCGTGACATCGCGGATGCTATCCATAATTTCACCGATGTCATAGACAGAGTTGTGGGGACATATTACAGCAGTTCCACAACCACATGTCCATGAGCCAGGGCAATGGTGGGGGGTTTCGGGTCGGCGTGGCCATATGCCAGCAAACAGCAGCTGGCAGTCGGATGGGTGACAACAGGCCCCCGGGCCCCCCCTAGTGCCAGCAGCAGCCCCAGCAATGCTGGGTCTGTGCTGTCATCGGAACACCCAGGAGACCATGTGCACGTGGCTCTGGACAGTCCCAACAGGGACCTGTGTCCAGTCAACACAATCCCACTTCTGATGACAGTACC
>NW_025055582.1:0-7819 GCF_019279795.1 Protopterus annectens
TTTTTGGGAGGGGAAAAAAACCCCAACCAATGACAGTTGTGTTGTCTGTTAGAATCAACACCTGCCCGGGAAAGGGTAAATCCTTGAAAGCCATAATGCAAACTGGACTGCTAACATCTCCTTCATGTTGACAAGTAGATGCTGCAGTCTGGCAGGCCACTTGTGTTGTATCCACTTTCCATTCAGATGAGCCCCCCAAGGTGTGTCTGAGGCATCTGTCGGTAGAATCTGACTCCCTGGCCCGGGTCACAGAGAGTCCCTTGTTTAGGTGACATTCCTGAGCCCACCAAAAAATTCCTTTTGAATGCAAGGTATTATTTGAATGACAGTGTCCAAATCCTGGCAGTGCTGTGTCCATACATTTTGAGATACCATTGTAGTTTCCCTCTTTGCAGTTTGGCATTGGGACATACCAGAATACAAGATGCCATGAACCCTAAGGCTTGAAGGACTGTCCTTGCAGTCACCCCTGACTGATGTTATCGTTGTTGCAAGCAAAGGGAAAGATTTTTTTGTTTGCCCGGGGGTTAAAAGGCCATCGGGGGCTGTATTCAGTCTCACACCCAGAAAGCACATGTCTTGAGAGGGTACTAGACTGGACTTTATTTCGTCACAGAATCCCTAGGCATCTTAGCACTGCTATCACATATTCCAAATGCTGAAAAGCACCCCTTTTGAGCCAGAATCAGGCAATCGCCAAATAAGGATAGATTTGTTTCCTTTTAGCCTAAAAAAGTTTAAACGGGGCCGGGTACAGTTTTCCTACCATAAATGTAGATGTTCGGGGATCCACATTGCTGCAGTCCAAAAGGGTCTGCCCAGCCCGAATACCAAAGAAGGCTGGCTCAGGCGATTAGACTACGCCAGGCCAGGGTACAATCCATCCATTTTCCTCAGTCTTTTCTTGCCCCAGATGTCAGAAGACCCTAAAGATAAGGCCAAAACCAAAATTCCCCAACATACCTGCACCTATATAAAAACAATATATACAAAACAGCAGAATATAACTTCACCTACAAACCACCCCTAAACACAGGGGGGAAGGGAAACTGGTGGGATCCTCGAACATCTACATTTATGGTAGGTACAAAACTGTACTATGTTCTTCATTCCACATTGCTGCAGTCCTAACTATTGGGTAGAATCCCAAAGCAGAGGAAAGGGGAGGCTGGCAAATCATAAGGAAGCGGGAAACTGACAACATGCCTTGCAAAATAGCTGTGGCAAAACCAGCCCTAGACTTAGAGTAGAGAGGAAGGTGATAATGCTTAGAGAAAGTATGCACTGAACTCCAAGTAGCTGCCTCCAAAATACCCTTTAACCCCTTAGAAATGCTGTTGAAGTGGCAGTAGCCCTAGTGGAATGAGGCCTAATCCCAGCTGGAATCTCCTTGCCATGATGGGAATAACAAAATGCAATGAAAAACCCAATGCACCTAGAAATAGTTTGTTTTGACACAGGCTTGCCCTGAACTCAAAGCAAAAGAAACAAACAACTGCTGAGACTGCCTAAAATCCTTAGTCCTGCTCAAAAAAAAGCAATTGCCTGTGTACATCTAAAGTGTGCAAAATCTTTTCCCTTTATTTTGGGGATCTGCAAAAAAGGGTAGGCAAATGAATAGTTTGGTTTAAACCACACTAGAAAACACCCTAGGGATAAAGGAAGGATTAGTCGAAAAAGATACCCTATCCTTATGAAAATCAAAAGACCCCACTGCAATAAAGACCTGTAATTCGAAAACCTTCTTGCAGAAGTAGTGGCCAACAAAAAACGGTCTTCCATGACAAATATTTCAATTCCTTGTTAGCAGGCTCAAGGATATGAAATGGTTCTCCAACCCCTGGGTAAGATCCCAAGCAGGAGTAGGAGCTCTACGTGGGATGTATATTCTTTGCCCTCCTAAGAAATTGCTTGAACAGAGATGCGAAAACAATGGTGGGTCCTGATCACTTAGTGACTGAGTGCCGCCATGAATCTTAATGGAAGAGAAAAGACAAACCTTTGTCCAATAATAAGTGAATGATGAGAGAGCCACACTCAAATTGGGCGCAAGAAATCTCAAAATTGTTCTGCTCAAAATAAAGAATCTCCATTTTCTAGTACTTTCCTTGTACTATGATCTCCACTGACTACAATCACATTTAAAACTTGTTGGGAAGTTGAGACTGCTGTCTTCAAAACAGAATATGCCAGACTGTTAGATGAAAGAGTGAAACGACATTGAGCAGTGACCGTCCCTTGAGACCACCAGGTGTGGAATCAGGGTAAGGCCATGGAAGCCACCGAACTCCTCAGCCAATGGGTACAGTGCCTTGAGGCCAATCTGGGAGCTGTGGAAATCATCCTTGGCTTGTCTTGTCTGACCTTTAAGAGCACCTTTGGAAGAAGAGGCAGAGGGTGGAAACATACACATGAATTTTTCCAACTGAAGAAGAGCATCCACTTTCCAAAAGCTGTGTGATGAAACCTCTTAGGTGAGTGCAAAACTTTGGCAGCTGGTGGTTTAGTGGAAGCCGAGAACGAATCTATGTCTGGAGTTCCCATGACACTATCAATTTTTGAAATACAGCGAAGATCAGTTTCCACTAGGTAGGGGATCCTTGATTTGTCCTGCTTAACACATCCTGTAAGAAGGTTCACTGTGTCGACAGAAATCTTGCCTCAGAGAGTTAGTTACCAAAATGACGCGGTCTCCAACAAAATCATTGTTGCCTGCACAATGGGTGAATAAGGTTCCCCTTGTTCATTGATGTACCACATGACAATTCCATGTTCATCTGTTAGAATCATACCTGTCCTGGAAAAGTAACTCCTTAAGCCATTAATGCAAACTGGACTGCTAACATCTCATCATTGATAATATGAATCTTTCATAGTCTGGCGAGCCACTGTTGTCTTGTATCCCTTTCCATTGAATGAGCTCCCAAGCAGTGTCTGGGCATCTGTGGTTAGGAATCTGACTTCGCCTGGCCGGTCACAGGAATCCTTGTTTAGGTAGCCATTCCTGAGCCCACCACAAAGAAATTCCCTTCTTTGAATGCAGGTATTATTTGAATGACAGTGTCCAAATCCTGGCAGTCTTTCAATGTCCGCCATTTGAGATACCATTGCAGCTTCCTCCATATGCAGTTTGGCATTGGGAAGCACCAGAACTCTGAATGCCGCCAGACCTAAGGCAGGACTGTCCTTGCAGTCAGCCCGGACTGAAGAGATGGCTGATGGAAGGCCAACTGGAAAGATTTCTTTTGTTTGTCCGGAGGTTAAAAGGCCATCCTGGGCTGCTGTATTCAGTCTCACATGAAAGCACATGTCTTGAGAGGGTACTAGACTGGACTTTATTCCGTTCACCAGAATCACCCTAGACATCTTAGCCCGCTATGACATATTCCAAATGCTGTAGAAGGTCTTCCTTTTCTTGAGCCAGAATCAGGCAGTCGTCCAAGTAAGGATAGATTTGAATTCCTTTTAGCCTGAAGTAAGCTATCACTGGAGCCAGAACCTTTGTGAATACTCGCGTAGATAAAAAAGGGGAATGCAGAGAACTGATAATGAGAATTTCCAGCTCGAAAAGCAGATACTTCTGCAACTTAGTCTTATAGGCACATGAAGGTAAGCTTCCTTGAGATCTAAAGTTACCATCCAGTGATCTTTGCCCAGCAGAGGTAAAAGCTGTTGTAACGCCCAAAATTTTGAACTTGGGAATGTCCAGATAAGTGTTGAGGATAGATAAATCCAAAATTGGTCTTGTTCCCCTTCTTTGGTACTAGGAACAGGCGAGAATAAAATCCTAGGCCCCCTTTTTGGCACAGGAACTGGCTGAATGGCCCCTATTTGGAGTAACAGAGGCGAGCCTCTTTTTTGTAGAGGAGGAATGTCTGGCATGCCTTTGAAAGAGGCAAGGATGGAAATAAAACCTGTAACCGGTGAATATATCCAGAACCCATCTGTCTTGGGTAATTAAATCCCAATTTTCTTTGAAAAGAGACAGCCTTCCTCCCAAAAGGGGCTGCCAGGGGAAGAACTGGCAGCTGAAAAGGCAGGTCATTGGGTCTGCTTTTAAAAAGGGCTGACCCCCCCCCACCAGAAGTCTGGAGGGAACTCCTGTCCCAGGCCTAAAAGAACCCTGAGCTCTCCCCCTACCACGCCCAGACCTACCCCTAGACTGGGCATCATAAGCAGGATAAGTCCATCCCTTCCTAGGCCAATTTCTACTAAACTTGGAGGCTGCACCTGCAAAAATCTTTAACAGTTTGCATAGACTTAGCCTTGTCCTCCATTTTCTTAAAACTGCTTCCACAGGGAAACCCAAAAAACACATCAGACTGTAAAGGAGCATCCAAAATCCTTGTCTTAACATGCTCAGCTAAATTCTGATCTCAACCAGGCGTCCACGAAGAACAGAACCAGTGGCAGCCACCCTGAGGAGGCCTGCACAGCATCAAAACCACATGCAAGGAATGTTTACCCACCTGTTCAGACACATGAACTAAATCCTGCAACTCTTTACACTCAATACCTTCGCCAGAGCATCCACCTTAGATTTCAATGGAAAGAAAATAATTCTGATATTTTAACATGTGAAACTGACAATTCCGCCCCCATGGCTAAAGTGGAAGAAGTATACACTTTCTTTTCCCCCTCTATCCAAAGCCCTTGCCTCTTTATCAGGAGGGACAGGATTTTTTAAAAACTGAGGCCTTCACACCTTTAGGCCCCTGAGAGACAGTTTCGGGGCTGCCCTAGCACTCTTACAAAGACACTTATGTGCTTCAGGGACCCTATAATACCTATCCCGTTCAACTGGGCCAGGAGGCAAAGAATCAGGATTCAGGGGAAACCTCTGCAAAACATCTTCCACCACATTCAAGACAGGAGGTATAGCTAAAGGCCTATGCTGGGGTAAAAACAAGAATTCCCTAAGCTTTTTCCTGGAAACAGAGAAATCTTGACCTTCCCATTTAAAATGCTCCCTCATGGAATGCAGAGTCTCTGAAAATGAAAAAACCTCAGGAGGAGAAAGAAGGAGTAGAATCATCCACATCAGAATCAGAATAAGGAGGGGAGTCCTGCAAGTCTTCAAAGACCAAGCCTCGCATTGCTCAAAACTCTCAAACTCAGGTTCCACCCTAGGCCTCTTATCAGGAGGGGCATAGAACCCTATTAGTAATCAAACCCTCTGCCATTTTAAGCATATGTCTCTTAGGCAAAGACCCTGAAGCACTAGGAGAAACCCCCCCTGAAGCTAAACTTGGCCTGCCCCCCAAAGAACCCTTGGGAAAAAAAAGGAAAAGGGGAGGGGAAAAACAGCCACCTGAGAAGCCCCTCAGCCTGGCCTACTTCCTGAGAGGATACATCCTGTAACAGTAAAGTCTCCCTGAGACTCCAAAGAAACACCTGGCAAAACCTCCGGCTCCACTGAGCCTTCTAAAGAAGCGTCGGACTGTCGGTTCCCCCCTCTAGGCTTTGTGCTTTTCTTTTTTAGCGAAACGGCCGGGGCATCCCCGGCATTTTATAATTACAACGCTTCCCAAACACTAACCTGGCACAGTCTAACCTTTTTTTAATAGTGCTTTTTTAAATCTAGCACAAGAGCGGCATCCAACAACCCCTGCTCAGGCCCTAAACAAGGTATACACAAAGTATGGTAATCCCTATGAGGTATCTGTTTCCCACAAAAAATACAGTTATTCACTTTTTTTGACATCCGGGTTTAAAAACTGAGGCAAGAAAAAAAAAAATATTCCCAAGGGGCACCAACTTTGATTGGTCTGAAACTCTGACTTCAGAAACTTTCAGAAAGCCAACCTGCACTAAAAATTTCTTCGCATCGGACCATGCGGGAAAAGACTGGGGTATGCGCCGGGCATGCCAAATACCCTGAACTGCGCCCGTCTAAAGCGCCCCGACCACCCCTTTCTTTGGGATTCGGGCCCACTGGGGGCTACCCAATAGTTAGGACTGCAGCAATGTGGAATGAAGAACATCCTTTTAATACTCCCGAGATGCCAAAGGGCAATGCAGAGAACTGATAATGGTTCCGAAAAAAGATACTTCCTGCAAAAGTCTGATAGGAACATGGGGAAGCCCCTTTAGATCAAAGTTACCATCCAGTGATCTTGCCCAGCAGAGGTAAAAGCTGTTTTAACGCCATTTTGAACTTGGGAATGTCCAGATAAGTGTTGAGGATAGACAGATCCAAAATTGGTCTCCAAGGTTTTTTTTACAGGGGAATAAAATCCTAGGCCCCTTTTACAGGAACCGCTGAATGGTATTTGGAGCAACAGAGAAATTTGCTTGTGAGCCTTTCCTTTGTTGAGGAGGAATGTCTGGCATGCCTTTGAAAGGAGGCAAGGTATGGAAATAAAACCTGTAACCGGAATGATATCCAAAACCCCCGCTTGGGTAATTAAACTCCAGTTTTTTTTGAAAAGTGCCAACCTTTCCCCAAAAGGGGCTGCCACGGAAGATTCTGGCAGCTGAAAAGGCAGGTCATTGTGTCTGTTTAAAAAGGGCTGACCCCCACCAGAAGACTGAGGTGAACCCCTGTTCTAGGCTTAAAAAAACCTTGAGCTCTGCCCTACCCCTTGTTAGACTGGGAATCATAAAAGGGGTATGTCCACTTTTGGCCAATTTCTACTAAACTTGAGGCTGAACCTGCAAAAATCTTTAACAGTCTGCATAGACTTAGCCTTGTCTTCCATTTTCTTTAGAACTGCTTCAGGGAACCAAACACATCAGATTGTGGGGCATCTAAAATCCTTGTTTTACATGCTCAGCTAAATTCTGATCCTCAACCAGGCGTGCCGAAGAACAAAGTGGCAGCCCCCCAAGAGGCCTGCAACATAAAAACCCAAATTGAAAAACTAACCTGTTCAAAAACATAACTAAATCCTGCAACTTTTTACACAATCCCTTTCCAAAGCATCTACCTTAGACTTTGGAAAGGAGAAAATTTTTTATTTCAACATGTGAAACTGGCAATTCAAAGCTCTCATGGCCAAAGTGGAAGAAGTATACACTTTTTTTCCCCATCTATCCAAAGAGCCTCTTTATCTAGGAACAGGATTTTAACAACAAAACCTTAACACCTTTAGGCCCCTGTGAAACAGTTTCTGGGGCTGCCCTAGGACTCTTAAAAGATACTTATGAGCTTCAGGCACCCTATAATATCTATGGTTTAACTGGAGCAGGAAAAGAGTCAGGGTTCAAAAACCTCTGCAAAACATTTTACCACATCTAGAACAGGAGGTATAGCAAAGGCCATGCTGGGGGAAAAAAATTCCTAAGCCTTTTTCCCGGGAAACAGAGAACCTGACCTTCCCATTTAAAATGCTCCCCCATGGAATGAAGAGTCTCTGAAAATGAAAAATCCTCAGGAGGAGAAGCAGAAGGAGTAGAATCATCTACATCAGAATCAGAAGGTTTCCCGCAAGTCTTCAGAAGACTGGGATCCCCTAAAAAACCCCAAACTCAGGTTCCACCCTATCTTATCAGGAGGGGGATAGAACCCTAATCATTGTAATCAAATCTTCTGCCATCTTAAGCATATGCTTCTTTGGTACAGACCCTGAAGAACTAGGGGTAACTCCTGCAAAACCTGGCCTGCCCCCGGGAGAAGCCTTGGGAAAAAGCAGGAGGGGCCCAACCCCTTAGGAAGGGAAGAACAGCTACCTGGGAAACCCCTTCCCCGGCCTACCTCCCGAGAGGTCACATCTTAAAAAAATCTCCCTGGGATTCCAAAGAAATTTCTGGCTGAACCCTGGCTCCCAGTCTAAGAACCACCCACGGAGGTTCTTCCAGCCTAGGTTTGCTGTTTTGT
>NW_025055583.1:0-8401 GCF_019279795.1 Protopterus annectens
TGCCCCACCAGGCAGGTTAGTGATTATTCTGCATGTATTGTTATATAAAATGGGGAGAGAGCATGAAAGAAAGTGTTGTAGCCCAATAATACAGCCATAAAATGCCTGAATAAGTCCTCTGCATGTACTGTAAATAAAAAGTCAGAGAGCCAGAAAAGAGTGTAGTAACCCTTTAAAGAAAGGTAAAATATGTCGGAAAAATATTCTGCAGGTACTGTCATATAAAATAAGTGAGTGAGCCTGAAAAAGAGTATTCTAACCTATTAATAAAGGTATAATATGTCTTGAATATGTCTTCCATATGCACTGTTATATCAAATAAAGGAGAAGCCTGTGGAAAATTGTGTAATGTAATTAATGTAGGTATAAAACCTGGAGTGTGTCTGTGTCACTTACTTTGAAATGTTGTTGTACCCTTGCATTATACAAATAGTACTGTTTTAATAAGTGCTGGCAACCCAGAGTAAAGTGGGTGATGGAAGTGCTAGTAGCTGTGAAGCATATATACAGTCCTAAACAGTCAGTTACTGGCTGGCATGCATAAGTAAATCTGGCACATGAGTAGCATGTTAATTTCTTCCCCAGAAATGTGAGTGTGCTTCAATAAATGCAGGGTTCTGTACAAATTGAAGTGAAAATGTCATGTGAAAAACATCCAGATATGTAGATAAAGAAATATAAATGAAATCAAGAAATATGTAGCAGTAACATCTGCATCTTGGACAGTTAGTATGTCAGATATAGGTCAGGTATATACTGAACTAGCCAAACCCATTACACAACCTAATGCATGTTGGCAAGTGTAATAATACATGTAGGGGATATACACTTGCAGTCACTAGGAATGTAGTGTAGACTAAAAGTACTTATAAGATGTTAATTGCGTTTTCTTTCTACACCCTACTGTATGTGCATAAACCATGCAATTCCACACCTTAATGGGTATGTGTAATCTCAAATATTTGTTGGGACATATGTCCTATTGTTCTATAAATATTTGCATTCACTTTGATGCATGTGCCCTGTTCAAACACCACAATCATGGTGGCCTGTTGCTACCAATCATCCCTGCATGCTGTTGGAATATCCACTGTCGTTCAATATATGCATGTGTTATGCTTGCTGTTCAACTGTTGGAACCTTGGTGTGTTGGGTTAATGGGAATATTATTGCATGCTGTTACAACTAATCTGGAATGCTGTTGTTTATGTTGTAATTAAACACACCTAATCACAGAACGGATGGGAAGGCCAGTCCCAGTGGACCCACCTGACCCTCCTCAGCTGGCGAGTGCACCTGGCACCAGCAGGTCCGGTGCCCAGCCCGGGCTTCCTCCTCCGTTGGTCCTGTGCCACCTTCGTGTGGAAGTGCTGCAGGGGATGGGGCTCATCCCCTCGTGCAAGCATGGGCGGAGAAGGGCCACCTGTTACCTTTCAAAGGGTCCGGGCTGTGGTGCGTAGGGAGATCCAGCATTCAGTCACTGATCCCCTATGCCAGCTCGAGGTGTGAGTGGCACGTATCATGGGTGAACCTGCCCCTCCTATGCAGCCCCCAGCACAGCCACCCTCAGGGCTGTGAAGGTGCAGTGGTGACTGCCCATGGGTGGGGATCTCAGTTCCACTGTTACCATCTGTGGGCTCATGGGCTTGCGATTTCCAAACATCCATTCCCGTCAATTGTGTTCACCCACCCCATGTGTCATACACCCCCTGTATCTTGTATGTCTTGTCTTTTAAACCTCCCAACCTACCTCGCCGAACATACCTACTTCCTCTACCTCACTTTCCACACTCACCTAAAAAAAAAGGGGCAATCTGTACCCACAAAAAAATTACGCCCCATACATAGCTGCCCTTTTTCACACACATGTCCACTGGACATGTAAACTTATAATTATAATTGACAGTACAACATACTTTGTTGTCCTCACCCCTCTCCCAGGGGTGGAAGGTTTCAAATATCACTACAAATTTATTGCATATGCACAGCTGTTGCTGGTAAAGAAATGGGCAGCTATGGCCCTTTCCCCTACACCCATTCTGCACATCCCAAGCTTGTTTACCTACTGTCTGTCCCTCTTTGTGCCCCTTTTTCACCACTTTCCTATCTCCCCATTTTCTTTTCTTTAAAAAAAATTAGTTTGGGGTTAGTAAGCACTTTAAGCAGTAGTAACGGGTTTGAGTGAGTGTGACATGTGTGGCTAGCATCGCTAAGTGTCATGCAAACCCACAAACCCACTTACAACTGCTTAAAAGTGCCTTAGTCACTCTATGTCAGGGCCCTTGTTCTGCTCAGCAGCAAAAAAACCCTCCAGTCTCGAACCCCAGACCATTGACACAATAGACTGCATGAATTACCACTAAACCACAGCAGATATCAAATAACTTGGTGCTGAAATAAATATATCATGCATTACAATGAGGGAATGTAAATGGAAATTAGGAATGGCATAACATAAATCCTGTTCTGTTGGCCTTTACCAGCAGTTGTTGTGGAATTGCATAACATGACTGTGAAAGGAGATCCAGCCATCCTAGCAGGGAATAATGTTACAGTAGCACCTTACAAATACCACACAGTATCAGACCAGGATAAACACTGGCAAAGTTGAATAGGGCAGAGGCCAGACTCCTCAACTGTGACTGCTTTACAGGGATGTCCCTGATTTGTAAACAAATGTTAGCTGCACCCCTCCGAATCACTCTGAAAAGTAGTAACATTAGGCAGAAAAGTGGGGGATCAGATTTAAATTTAATAATGTCAATGGGTGAGAGTAGACACTGCTTGAACGTCAGAAAAGGTGTAGTAATACATATGCTCCTATTCCCAGGAAAGTCTCAACTGCATGTCTGTAATATATTGCAGGTGTATCTCATTTATATGTACCTTTCACTGAAGCCATTCAAATATATACCTGAGTATCTGAGCCTAGAGGCAGAAACACACAGGCATATCAGCATTACTGCTGTTACACACTCTGCAAATAGCTTTGGAAGGAGTTCCACAAGCATGCCCTTATGTAGGAGTAAAACACAGAAATATCACAGGATGTAGCCATGTACTGCTAGAACCAACTGTGACAATGCCATTGTGCCAGTGCTGAAAAGACTGGTGTGGTGCACAGACAAAGAATAATAGGCTAACCTCTAGCTACCATCTGGATATGTCCACAGGTGGGAGCTACGAACAGACTACTTGCCTTGATAGACTAACAGGTACACAGCAACCCTGTATGTTCAGCAAGATAAACCTCACACGATAATAAAATGCTGTTTGTAGTTCTGAAACCCTACCCAAAGGTAACCTGTGTATTCAGGAAAAAACAAGGGTGAGGTAGGCATACTCAGTACTTAAATATGTCCAGTTGTGTTGAGCAGCCTGTGCTAATGTCAACACAAACAAACCACAAACTGTTCAGAAGTGAGTAACTTAATAATTACATTATAGCAGTTCACAAACAGTGCATGTGCCATAGGAATACATTGCAATAACCACATCTGTATGGCAGTTAATTGTCTAATTCAGAAAGAAAGTACATACTCCCATGTATCCTGTGTTAGCATTTGGAGGGGTGAGTACATGTCTACACTGAGAAGTGTGTACTGGAAGCAGCAACATTCAGGTTTGAGTACAACATGCATATCACTGGCCACAACCCTAGCTTCAGATAAGAGACATATACCAACCTTCTGACTGACACAATGGTGTTGAGAGCAAACAAGCATGGGCCCCACCTTGGAAAGCTGAAAGGGCTACACCTACCTAACCTAGCATTTTATAGCAGTCAGCTGCAATCACAGTGAGTACCGCAATCACCACACAGCAGGCTGCATGCAATTACTGAATGGTGGGCAGCAATTGGTGCAGAGGCTGTCACATGCACATGTGCAGATACCTAGAAAAGCAGGCTGTACTTGCTGTCCACACATGCAATAATATCATTGCAGGAACAGGGAGATAGAGGAGAGAGAGACAGAGACACAGACAGAGAAAAGACAAAGAGACAGAAACAGACAGAGAAACAGAAACAGACAGAAAAAAACAACCCAAACCAAAAAAAAAAAAAACAAAAAACAACAGACAGAGCAGGAAAAAAAAAGGTAAGGTATGTACTCATATGTATTTCCGACATGTAGTACATGTTCCTGAAGAGTACTCTACACACTGCAAATCATCCATATGTGGCAGCAGTACGTATCTATCTGTATCTGCACATGTGCATAGGGCAAGGGACATACTGCAACTGTTAGTGAAGGGTGAAAATATCTGTCAAAGGTTGTTATGTTCATATATCTATGTAGTCGTAGTGTGAGGCATAGAAAACAGCATGCAGTGCTGATATATGTCATGTGGTGGTTAAACACTGTGGGACTGATTTGTCAGATCTGCTGTGTTACAGCCAGTGAGGTCTGCTAAAGCTACATGGGCTGAGGACAGCAAAATGCATTCTGCACAACACTGTGCAATATAATCACATAACTGTACATCCCACAACTGTCATAAGTGATATCCCACCATGAAAGGTGGACTGTACATGTGCCTATATGTACATCTGTATGTACAGCAATGGATGTGTACATGTATGTGTATATATTATATATATATATATATATATATTGTTATATATATAGAGAGAGCATCATATGTACTGCAACAGGTGTGTGGGTGAAGGCATGGACTGTAGACAAGTGTGATACTGCAGTGCCATTCCTCCTTTCCAAAACACTGTACCCATTAACTACACATAGGTAGAAATCTACCTAACACTGAAGGTGTGATAAGGGAACATGGGCACAGGTGGACAGTAGCCTCCCTTTGATAAGACAGTGCCACACTAGACTTGTAATCTGTCTATGTGGTATGTGTCATGACAACAGGTGTGTCATCTAGGGAAATATAGGTCAGTGTTCCCTCTACTCATTACAATGCCCTGTGGTATGTACCTCACATGACAACTACAGCAAGTGGAAAGCCACAGACACACCTCACAAAGGGTAATACTGGCCTCAAACAGATGCCCTATGCAGACTGACTCACAAAACCACAGCTAGACTGTTTTCATAAACCCCCACAGAGGTGACCTCTGCCAGACATACAGAGGTATGTCAGACCCATAGCTGTGTGACAACCACCATGGAAACATATCACAATCCCTCCTACACGATCTAGGGCCCTAAACCTCCAGCTCACTAAACAGCACATGCTGGAGGGATAGGTTCCTATCTCAGAGATATGCCATACTCTGGAATAGACCACCTAGCAATAGCAAACAAGGTTCCTCATTAGCAATTGTCATAAATACCCCTGTGATTGTTTGGGAGATTGGTAAATACCCAAATCCCTCTGTGGTTCTGGTTGACAGGGCAAGTGAAATCAAAGTACATGTGTGGCAAAGGCCAGGGTAGCATATGGCTAGGCTGCTGTAGGCCCTAGGGCCTGCAATTTACCTAACTATGACACTATGCACTCACACATGTACTCAATGCAATACCTGCTATGTGAGGTTGAATAAGTGTAACACTGAATGTGTGCAAGGTCTGTAAAGGTGTGATAGTGTAGTGTGAAGTTGTATCTGACATGGTAGTGTCTATCCTAGGTGTCAGGCCAGCAAAAAATGTGTATGTTATTGTTAGGCAGACATAGTATTATGGCATATGTACGTAGTTCCTTGTTGGACTGTGGTGTTCCATTGTAGGCTAAGCAATACATGTATGCTTAGAGAGTGGTACTGCTGGTGAATCCAACTCCCATATGAACTGTAGTACTACCTGAAGCTGTAGGCCTAAACAGCACAGTATGGTGTGTGTTCACTGTCTTGTGTGTTTCCTGTAGTCTGACAGAGGACATAACTCAGGCATAAGGGTTTAGTAATGGACACAGTACTTTATGGTACAGAGGTAAAGCTCATCTGTGTTGGCATACACTGGCAGTGGTGTGTTGCATGTTTGTCTGATGTGTGTGTAATTATGCCTGTACCATGGCTGCAATCATATGTGTGTTACAGGGTATACGGGGTATCTAGCAACATATATACTCTGTTACAGCAGTATGCCACCTATATTAACAACTGTGCACATATGTTAGGCAGGGCTATGGCATCAACGACTAGGGTGGTTTATTGGTACTACTGTAATTGTACTTTACATTCATTGCAATGGATGACATCTTTGTTTGCATTAGCGTGATATATACCCCTGTGGCAAGGTTGTGCATTGTGTCACAAACAGTGTGCCGGGTACTGTTGTATAGTGGTTTGATATATAGAGTGTGCCAGGCACTGTTAGTCAGTTGTGACCTGAGAACTAATATGTGGTATTGAACGTGTGTATCCTCTGACAGACAAACAGATGGTATATATAGCAGTGAAGTGATATCTGTGGTTAAGGGTGTAAAGTGTGCCACAGGACTCACTCACACATATTGTTCATTTCTCTTTTAGCCTGATGGCCCCACAACCCTTGTTACACAGCAGTGGGGGAAGAGGAGATCCAGTAAAGCCTGGTGCAGCACTACACACTGCTGTTTTCCAGAAGCAGCCATCACCAGCATGAGTGGACTGCACTGTAGCAAGATCTTGTTCTGGGTAAATGACATAGGCATGCATAACTGGACATATGAGCAGGTTGCCATCACTGCAGTGATTTAATTAGACATGTCCGTGGCATGCATCTAAAATCCATAGACAACAGCTTGCCACAGGTGGTGGGTGGCCATTCATCCCCTCACCAGAGTGGAGGAGCTGCTCCTAAGCATGGTGGCTCCTGGAAAAAACAGCAACTCCCACAGACATTTTGTTGTATGGAGGCCGGAGCCACCCAGCATGTTCACATGGAGCGGCAACATGCCCTATCTGCAGACTACAGTTACCTGATTGTTAGATTATGTCGTGAGATGTGTACTGTGTGTTTAGCAATACTGATATTTGGAATATTATCTGCACCTGTGACTGTGACTGTTGTTCTACTGTAGTTTAGCAAACCCCCAGTAGCAATGCCACAGTTTGGCCACTGACAACTCTCATATTCTCGTAGGTCCCTCTGGTGTGACAGCAGGGCAGACGATCCATGCTGGTGAGTGTGTATAACTGCAATGTTGGTAATGAAATGTGCATGTCATAGGTGAGGTGTAGGCCATGTACACGTAACACACCTGCATAATGCATGCCATGCATGTTTGCTGAAGACTTGCACAGCTCAGTAATGTCAGTAGCCTCAATGACATGCAATACACAGAGCATCAGAACAGTTGTGGAAACACTGTACTGCATTGGATAGCATAGTTGCTATAGCTGTACACAACATAACACGTTTTCATGCAGTACACCTCAACATGCTACATATGGTGTTACCACCATGCTTAAGGTCACACTTCAGTATCCCACATGTCATCCACACACACATGATATACCTCAGGGTAGAGGCCTCATGGGGCTGTGCAACACTCTTCAACACATAACACAGTCATGTTAGGCAATGCTCCTATTGGGCACCTCACACCCATGTACAAAGTGGATGTGTAATTGTGAATAGCCACACTGCAGTCAGGTACAGCATGCTAGGCAGTGGTCTGTCACACATTAGTAGCCATGAGTGACCACATGATGCATGATGATGATGGCTTATGGTACTACACCCCATCCAGTTACAGTGACCACAGTACTACATAGCAGTCATTGCTTTGCACCTCATTGTTGTGTGTGTGTAAAACATATGCACTATACACGCATAGCATGTTGTGTGTGTGCTTACATATGCCAGTATACACAATATGCATAGCAATTGCCATCTGTACAAAGTGACACATATATGTCCTGAAATGCTATTGGGTGTATAGGTCACATGACACACATTGGGTATGTGTGGTGTTTAATGTTGCAGTCGTGTAACATGCCATGTCATGGCTGGCACTGACATATCTGCAATATCTCCCACACTCGCCCTAACCACTGTACAATGGCCATGTTGAGCATTTGGATTCCTTCATGTCTACATGTACCACTCATCCCGTGTGTGTACACAGCATGCATGTGCTACACCTGTGCCCAATATTATCTGCTATGGACACAGACACTGTAATCAGACATAGAAATCTATGTGTCACACAGATAACACATGCAGCCATGGTATGTATACCTGTGAGTGATGGGGCACAGGACATTGCAGAGCTGATAATACTTGCACAACAATGTTGTGTCCATGCACACATTGTGTTCCAGGGTGTAGCCAATCACAGAACAACTATACACATGCATCAAAGCCATGTATACCGTCATTAAATAGGGCCGTCTACACTCGCACTGCATGGTCTTGAGCAACACATATTCTGCATAATGACACATGTGAGGTGACTGTTTGCCTTGATACTGTCACCCACCTTCACCCCTTTTTTTGAGGGGGTTTTG
>NW_025055584.1:0-6612 GCF_019279795.1 Protopterus annectens
TTTTCCCTTTCAATTTAAAAATTTTCTTTTTAAAATTTTATTATTATAAATTTATTTACAAAATTTTTATTTTTAAAATTTAATATAAGTAAAATCTTTGGAAAAATTTTTTTTAACTGTTATAACAAATCTATTTTATTAAGAGATTTTCAAAAAGGGTTGAATCTAAAGCTTTCCTTAATCTTCTTTTTTAAAAATCTGATTTTTAAATTTTAAAGTAAATAACCCTTTTAGAAAATAGTAAATTTTTTAAAGTTGAAAAAGATACCCTGAAACATTATGGGGTCAAAAAAATTCCTTTCCCTATATTGGGGTGCATGAATTAAATTGTTAAAAATTAATTTTTGGGGAAAAAATATTTTTGAAAAGGTGAAGTAAAAATTTTTAGTAAAAACTGGGTTTTTAAAATCATTTTTTATTTTTAAGGGGTTTTCATAAGTAAAAACCCCCAAAAATTTTTTTTTTAAAAAGGTTATTAAAAAGAATTTTTAAATAGAAAAAGTATAAAAATTAAAATTAAAAAAAATTAAAATTTATATTTTTTTTAAAGAATTGGGTTATTATCCCTAAATTTTAAAAGTTTTTCGTTTTTTAAATTTTTTTTGGGTAATATTTTAGTAAATAAAAAATTTGGGGAATATTTTTTTAATAAGAAAGTTTTTAGTTTTTTCCCATTTGAATTTTAAAAAAACGGGAAAATTATTTTTAAAATTTTAATATTTTAATAGAATCCTAAAAATTATCTGCCTAAAGGGGAAATTTTTAGAAAATCATTGAAATTTTTTTTTGGTTTTTGGATTTTTATTTTTCTTCTTAATTTCCAAAAATTTTTAAAAATTCATCTGTTTCTAAAATAAAAAAATTAGCCCAGTAATTAAAAATTGAAAAATTTGAATTTTGGATTTGTTTTTACTTTTAAAAATGGTATTTTTGTAAAACCCAAGGTCCTTACTTTAATATAAAAGGGAACCGTTTTTTTTTTTGTTTTTTAAATGCTCAATTAGATTTACAAATGCATCTGAGAAGTTTGTGCATTTCATTAAGGTAAACAGATAGTCCCAACTTACTGAATCAAATGCTGAACTTATATCAAGACTAATAAGTGTTAAATCTTTCTTTTTCCTATTTGCAAAATCTATTAATGTTAAAGTTCTTCTTATATTATCAAAAGTATTTCTATTTACAATGAAGCCTGTCTGATCTATATCTATAATCCCGGGAATGATTGTCTTCAATCTATCAGCAAAGATACTCATAAACATTTTATAATCAACATTAAGTAATGAGATGGGGATATGAAGAACATCTAGTTGGATTTTATTAGGTTTTAAAATTGGTGAAATAAATGTATATTGCCAAGATGGGGGTTATTAACTCAGTTTAAAATAAAACCTTATGTATTAATGAATATGTACTTTTAGAAAGGATTTGATATATCTCTGGTATAATACCATCATTACCCCGGGGCTTCGTTTGATTTAAGCTTATTTATTTGTGTAAAAACCTCTGTATATGAAATACTTTTGTCCAATAGTTTAATCTGTTGTTTATTAAGCTTTTTATTCATGTTTGTGGTTATAAACTCCTTTATTTTATCTTTAGGTTCCATGTTAATGTTATTATGGTTAATTTTGTGAAAGTGATTTCTAAATTGAAGTAGTATTTCCGGTGTACTAGAAATATTCTTCTTTTCCTTAGAGAAAAGATTTCTTTGATATGGTTTTGTTTATTCAACCTTTTGTTTTATTTTTAAGTCTATGTAAGTATTTGGGGCTTATTGAATAAGACAAAACTTGTATTTTTCTAAAGTTATTTTAACTTTATGAGTTAAAATTTCTTTGTATTTCTCATTTAGTTTGTTTATTTCTTCAATAACTTTCTTGTCCATAATATTTTCTTTATTATTATTTTATAAGAGTCTAATTTATTTTGAATATCTAACAATTCCTTATAAGATTTCCTTTTATTATTATACCATCTGATACTTTGTCCATATAGATATGATTTTAAGGCATCCCAAACATAAACAATGGAGACTTCAGGAGTATTATTTATGTCTAAAAATGTTTTACTTTGAAAGTATATATTCTTTATAGTTTTTTAGTTGAGTTAAGTATGCTGGTATCCTTTTGATCTGAACATTATGAGATTTTTATCATGAATTCAAAACAATTGAATTGGGCCCAGATATAGGACATGAAATGTTTTTGGGAATTAATTAAATCTGTTACCATCTGGTTAGAAATAAAGACCCTATCTATTTTTGAATAAGTTTTGTATCTGTTAGAAAAAAGGTGTATGGTAATGATTTTGAATCTATCTGATTATTAATATCATTCAAATGATAAGAATTAGCAAAATCATTTAAATGTTTTGCATTAGATGTAATTCTTCTTTTCCTATAGTGGTATATCACTTTCATGTAGTATACAATTAAAGTCACCAGCTAAAATAATATCTCCTATAGAGAATGATATGATCTTATCAAGATGATGTTTCACTGTATTAATACAATTAGGTATCCAATATACATTAATTAAAGTGTAAGTCTTCCCATTAATTTGTATTGTAACCATACAAAACATTCCTTTGTCATCCTGATAAACTTAATGGTTTTGGAATGGGCATACTTTTATTCCATAAAATAGCCACTCCTCTTTTTCTGAGGGGCTCTGAACTAACCAATACTGTATATTTGTTTGTTAGTTTATCAATATCTTTTTCAAGAGATGGGTTTCTTGCAGGAAGACTAAGTTGGCCTTATGTAAATTAATGTATCAATTATTTTTTACATGGATTATTCAATCCATTAATGTTTAAAGAAATTCCTTTTAAAGATGTCATTTGGCATTTTAAAACTTAAGAATCTTATGATCAAAATAACAAATAACAAGATAAGTAATGTTACATCTCCTCCTTTAGGTGTACCTTTAAATATAGCTGTATTTATTGTATCTCTTATGCGTTTTCATATAGGATTCAATTTTGTTTGTAGTGACAATGAATGTACAAAATATATTGTGGATGTCAAAACTATATACAAATAACAATGAACAAGTGAAAATAATGTAAGGATTAAACCTTGCATCCAGCCTTGGGTTATAAACTCCAACTTAGAGTAGTATTTACCACTCAAGTTAACCCCCTACCCTAAGCAGCAGTACCTCAGCTACCACCTTATCAATTTAATACTAGTTATATTTAACTGAGGTTAACAGTTTTCAATTCAATTATCTAGCAAGACAAGACTACACATTTGGTAAAACAGCATCATATAAACTAAAATAAACCTTTTTTTTTTAAAAATGTTCATACTACTATATACATCCATGTAATATAAAACACTTGTATTCAAATAGCATTCAAATAATCTTAAAGTTAGAAATCAAGAGGAGAGAAAAAAAAGTTTTAACATTCATTTAAATCAAAAACCTAATATGATTCAGACATTACATATATTAAGATGCATCTATTTTCTGTCATGTAAATGCAATTAACGCTTCCAAAAAACCCTTTAATTGCTTGTATATGAGCATTTACTCAAACTCATTATTGTCAATAGAATAAAATATTGTATTCATAGAAATTGTTATAAATCATACTGCATAGTTATGCAGATTCTCAGAAACACTTATATACATATATACATACACACATACACAACCCCACACACACACCAAAAAATATATATATATATATATATATATATACATAAAACACACACACATACATATACATACACACACACACACACAAAAAATATATATATATATATATATATACATACACACACACACACACACACACACACACACACACAACACAATAAATATAATATATATATATATATAAAATAATAACAAAAACACACACACACACACACACACACACAAAAACAATACACACACACAGAAAAACACACACACACACACACACAACACACACACACACACACACACACACACACACACACACACACACAAACACACACACACACACAGGCACACACACACACAAAAATGTATACATATATATATATGATCTCACTGAGTTGTGTCATCACTTAACCCATCTTACCCGTCCCTATAATAAATCTGTCTGCTTTATACAAAATAATGCACAGCAAACACGTTTTAGTAACCAGATTTTACAACCATGCTATACTACTGCTTTAAAATATATCACATGACAATTTCTTCCAGTATAGAGTTATAAAATTATTTATGCTTGTCAATCAGATGAATTAAATGAGTTATAGTAATGTATATGTTTGGAACATAAATTTTTTAAAACAGATTATTGTTGCTGTTAAGTAGATTTTCAAAAACACTTGAATAAATGTTTCATTTTCTATGCCTTCTAAAATAAGACATTTACTTACTACAAGAAACTGTATCATTTAAATTCATTATAACTGACATATTTTATGAATTATAACATATATATTTAAGTAATTATATAAAATAACTCACATTTAGATGTTAAAGAGTTCATTTTCCTTCACATAGTCGCATTTGTATCTTTTCTATTTCTTGGTAGAGTGTCATTCCTGAATCTGTGATGTGTCAGTGTGATATTTAGGTCAAAGGTGAGACTAGCTGCTTTCAGCTTCTCTGTGAGAATTCTGAGAGTTGAAGCTTTTGAAGTAGCTCATGGACACTGTGCATGAGACAGCCCACATCCCAGATTGTCTCTCTTAACATTTTGGCGGGAAACTTATTAAAAAATAGTGACAAACATTCATTTAGCAGTGTAAATGCATCTAAACATGACAAAACCTTCACAATGTATTTTACAGGTTATTACAGCCTTTTATGTAAGTGAAATTAAGCCCAAAAATTTTTAATAAGTAATAAAACTCAATATTTTTGTCCCAACTCAATTTTATGCAAATCTTATTATTTACTGTGTCTATATAATCAAAAGCATTTCTATATATTAATAAAGAAAAGAAAAAGAGAGTAGAAATAAAAGGGTGTAAGGCAGAAATAAAAAAATGTAAGAGAAAGCTATAAGAAGTATATACAATGGAATATTACTTACTGTTTATATTAATAGAGTTAAAAATAAAACATATTATTTACTATTATTTAGTTCTAATTATTATTAGTTAAAGCATGACAGATTATTTACAAACAAGCATAAGCAGTTAATCAAGAAAGTATAATTAGAATAGCATTTGAAGAACATATAAACTTTTTACAAGGAATAAATATGTTATTATTCTATTAATCATATTTTCATTACTCTTCTCCCTGCCCTCCCCACCCTTTACCCACTACATAATCTAAATAGAATGTCATTGTTTAAACAAAGAAAAGAAGAAAAGAAGAAGAAAAAGATAAAAAAAAAAATGTATCAAATTACTGACCTTACTTCTCCTTTTCAGAAAGAAAAACCCAGTTGAATCACAACTTGCCATTAAATCTCGGGTATTTTGACTAGTTATGAAACAAAACATTTCTTTGCACACAGAGAATAACTTTGATTAAATCTTTTCAAAATATTTGTTGCTTCTGGAAATGCAGGAACTATATTTAAAAAGATTAATAATGAAATAAAATGATGAGAGAAAAAAACATAGAACAAATCATTTGTTTTTAGTCTCTTCTTCTTCTCTGAAGTCTTCCAGGGTTTCAGTTGCCAGTCTCTTTAATGAAGGACTAGCCCATTCCATTTCTTCTATTTTATCCAAAATCTTATTTTTTGATAAACAGTAAAGCAGAGTCTGAGTCATCAAAATTTTAGGACCATCAGGAAGGAAGATTTTAAGCTTGGCAGGAAACAGAAGGTATGTTTTAAACTGTGCTTTTTTAAGCTCCCTTATTAGTGGCAGAAAAACTTTTCTTTTAGCTATTACCATGGAAGAATAGTCATTGTCAAAAAGCACAGTTGTCTCATTAATCTTAACAGGAGCTTTAGCCCAAGCAGATTTAAGAACCATCTCTTTATCAAAAGATGATAGAAATCTAACTATAACTGATCTAGGATAGTTTTTGTTAGAGTTAGTATTAGCTATAGATCTATGTGCTCTTTTGATACCAAAAGAGAATGCTTCTGGTAAGTCTAAAGTTTTAGGGAGCCATGTTGTTAAAAAATAAGTAATATTGTTACCTTCAATATTTTCTGGCAGTCCAAAAATCCTAATGTTATTGCCTAGATCTATTTTCCAGGTCATCCAGCTTTGTTTGTAAATGTGTATTTTGTTTCAGCAGAAACTCAATGTTGATTTCCTCTTCTTGTATTCTATTTTCCATGTCATTCACAGCTTCTTCTATGCCTGTCATCTGGATCTTCTGTTGTTGCAGGTCTATATGTAACAAGTCTATTTGTTTTGTAGTTTTTCTATGAAGGTGTCTATTTTAGTATCCATTTTATCCATCTTAGCAGTAAGTTGCTGGATTATAATTATCAGAGACTGAAGTTCTTTCTTGATGCTGGAGTCTTGAGAATTTGTCTTACTGGAACTCATTTCAGACTGATAAACTGACAGGAAAATTTCCAAAGTGATTTCTGACAGGAATATTGTTAAGATTTCTTTCTTTTAGATATAGTTCAAGAACTATATAAAACAAACATATTTAGAAAGAAAATTACTTCAAAAATTAATTT
>NW_025055585.1:0-7871 GCF_019279795.1 Protopterus annectens
TTTATAAAAGGAGTTTTTCTGTCGTGGAAAAAATTTTAAATTTTTTGCCTTCCGTTTTCAGGACTTGTTAAAAACTTTGTCATTTTTTTGTTCTGTTTAACCCCCTGTGCCACCGTTTAACTTTACATGTTTTTTTTGTGTTTTCTGGTTTTGAAAAAAAAAATAACTTTTCCCTTTAATATTTTCCGTTTTTTGCTAATCTGCTTTTAAAAAGGGCGTTTTAAAATTCTTCTTGGGAAAAAGTTCTTTTCCCTTAAGTAGTTTGGCACCTTTGTCCCTTCAAGTTTTTGAGAAACTGTTCTTTTCCCTTTGGGCATTCCTATTCCCTTTTAGTTTTTCTTTAACCCCTTTTTTTTTGAAAAAAACAATCAACACTCCTCTGTGCTGAGATGATAAGGCAAAGGCTTTGGAATTTTCGTTTAAGGTTTTTCTCTGTTTTCTTATTCCTTTTTAAGAAGTTTCTAAAATTGAGTGGGAGTTTCTATCTGGCCTTGGAGGAGTGGGTCCCAGCCAGAAAAACTAGTAGCTTTATTGGCTTCGTTTTTGGGTCAATTGCTTTGTCTTTCTGCATTCCATGTAGTAAAACCCTAATATTTGCTGGGTTTTTGGCGCTAGTATACAATCCCCTGCACAGCTCCTCGTGACTGTTCCGGTGCAGAGTGATGTATGGTAGGCAACAGAGAGACCTTAAGAGAGACTTCTTCACCAGGATTTAAGTATTTCATTCTCAGTTTTGTGCTCTGACTCCTTTTTCCGGCATCTTAAAAGCGAGTTTCTAACTGATCTGTGCTTGAACAAGTTTTAATTGCATTACCTTTACCTGCTTTTACAGTTTTGCACTTGTTAAATATCATTCTAAGTTGTTTTGTATTATAACTGTTGTAGGCTACACACTCAAGTGCACTAGCCTGTTTATAGCATTTACAGTGTTTTCTGAGTGATTTTCTGTTTTTCTGAAAAAAAACAAACAAAAAATATTATCTTTTCCCACTCCTTGTTGAAGATAAGTCCAGATTTCAAGCTTTGCTGAATTCTGACTGTGGTATAGGCTCCTGTGCTGCCTATATTCTTACTGGATAGGAGGAAGCTTTTTGTTTGCCAGTGAGAGTGGGGAGCTTGGAGCAGCCTATCTGTCCCTTTAAGGAGTGCTTTCAGACAGAAACTAGTAGCTTAGTGGCCGTTTGGGTCAATTCCCTATCTCTTTCAGTTTTCCTCCTTTAAACCTGCATTTGCTAGCAGTTTTGTGCCAGTATACAACTCCACACAGCTCCTCGGTGTCCTTCTCGAGTGATACAGGCAACAGAGAGACATAAGAGAGACTTTCATCAGATTTAAGTATTTTTCTGTTTTTGCTCCGACTGCCTTTTTCCAACTTAAAAGCAAGTTTCTAACTGATTTGTGCTTGAAAAGTTTTAATTGTATTGCCTTACCTGCTTTTTACTGGTTTGCACTTTTATAATATCATTCTAAGTCATTTTTGTATTGTATAACTGTTGTAGGCTACCCACTCAAATGTGCTAGCCTGTTTATAGCATTTACAGGGTTTTCTGTGTGATTTTCTGTTGTTTTCTGAAAAAAAAAACAAAAAAAATTCTATTTTCCTGCTTTGCTGAACTAGATTAGTCCAGATTTCAGGCTTTGTTGAATTCTGGACTGTGTTATAGGTTCCTGTGCTGCCAATATCCTTACTTGGATAGGAGGAAGCTTCTCTGTTCACCAATGAGAGTGGGGTGCTTTGAGCAGCCTATCTGGCCTTGGAGGAGTGGTCCCAGCCAGAAACTAGTAGCTTATTGGCTGTTTTGGGTCAATTGCTTTGTCTTTCAGTATCCCTGCTTTAAAACCCGCATTTGCACAGTTTTGCGCCAGAATACAACTCTGCACAGCTCCTCATGCTGTCTTGCAGAGTGATACAGGCAACAGAGAGACCTAAGAGAGACTTTCACCAGATTTAAATATTTTTTCTCAGTTTTTTGCTTTGACTGCCTTTTTCCGCATAAAAGGCGAGTTTCTAACTGATCTGTGCTTGAACAAGTTTTAACTGTATTGCCCTTACTCAGCTTGTTACAGTTTTACACTTGTTAAATGTCATTCTAAGTCGTTTTTGTATTGTAAGCTACACAATCAAGTGCACTAGCCAGTTTATAGCATTTACAGTGTTTTCTGTGTGATTTTCTGTTGTTTTCTGAAAAAAAAAAAAATATATTCTTATTTCCCGCCTTTGCTGAACTACATTTGTCCAGATTTCAGGCCTTGCTGAATTCTGGACTGTGGTATAGGTTCCTGTGTTGCCCATATCCTTACTTGGATTGGAGGAAGCTTCTCTGTTCACCAGTGAGAGTGGGGGAGCTTGAGCAGCCTATCTGTCTCAGGAGTGCTCTCAGACAGAAACTAGTAGCTTAGTGGCCGTTTTGGGTCAATTCCTATCTCTTTCAATTTCCCTCCTTTAAAACCTGCATTTGTGCGGTTTTGCGCCAGTATACAACTCCACACAGCTCCTCGTTGTGTCCTGCGGAGTAATACAGGCAACAGAGAGACCTAAGAGAGACTTTCATCAGATTTAAGTATTTTTTCTCTGTTTTTTGCTCCAACTGCCTTTTCCCACTTAAAAAGCAAGTTTCTAACTGATTTGTGCTTGAAGAAGTTTTAATTGTATTGCCTTACCTGCGTTTTACAGTTTTGCACTTTTATAATATCATTCTAAGTCATTTTTGTATTGTATAACTGTTGTAGGCTACACACTCAAGGGCATTAGCCTGTTTATAGCATTTACAGTGTTTTCTGTGTGATTTTCTGTTGTTTTCTGAAAAAAAAAAAAACAAAAACCCTCTCTTTTCCCGCCTTTGCTGAACTACATTAGTCCAGATTTCAGGCTTTGCTGAATTCTGGACTGTGGTATAGGTTCCTGTGTTGCCCATATCCTTACTTGGATAAGAGGAAGCTTCTCTGTTCACCAGTGAGAGTGGGGAGCTTTGAGCAGCCTATCTATCCCTGCAGGAGTGGTCTCAGTCAGAAACTAGTAGCTTATTGGCCGTTTTGGGTCAATTCCTGTCTCTTTCAGTTTCCCTGCTTTAAAACCCACATTTGTGCGGTTATCTAAAAGTATACAACTCCGACTAGCTACTTGTGGTGACCTGTAGAGTGATACAGGCAATAGTGAGACCTAAGAGAGACTTTCACCAGATTTAAGTATTTTTTTCTCTGTTTTTTGCTCCAACTGCCTTTTACCACCTAAAAAGTGAGTTTCTAACTGATCTGTGCTTGAAAAAATTTAAATGTATTGCCTTACCTGCTTTTTACAGTTTTGCACTTGTTAAATGTCATTCTAAATCATTTTTGTATTGTATAACTGTTCTAGGCTACACACTCAAGTGCACTAGCCTGTTTATAGCATTTACAGTGTTTTCTGAGTGATTTTCTGTTATTTTCTGAAAAAAAAAAAAAAAAATATATTATCTTTTCCCGCCTTTGCTGAACTAGATAAGTCCTTATTTCAGGCTTTGTTGAATTCTGGACTGTGGTATGGGCTCCTGTGTTGCATATATTCTTATTTGGATAGGAGGAAGCTTTTCTGTTCACCATTGAGAGTGGGGAGCTTTGTGCAGCTTATCTGTCACTGCAGGAGTGGTCTCAGCCAAAAACTAGTAGCTTATTGGCCGTTTTGGGTCAATTCCTAGCTCTTTCAGTTTCCCTCCTTTAAAACCCGCATATGTGCAGTTTTGCACCAGTATACAACTCCACACAGCTCCTTGTGGTGTCCTTCGGAGTGATACAGGCAACAGAGAGACATAAGAGACTTTCATCAGATTTAAGTATTTTTCTCTGTTTTTTGCTCCGACTGCCTTTTCCCACCTAAAAAGCAAGTTTCTAACTGATTTGTGCTTGAAAAAGTTTTAATTGTATTGCCTTACCTGCTTTTTACTGGTTTGCACTTTTATAATATCATTCTAAGTCATTTTTGTATTGTATAACTGTTGTAGGCTACCCACTCAAATGCGCTAGCCTGTTTATAGCATTTACAGTGTTTTCTGTGTGATTTTCTGTTGTTTTCTGAAAAAAAAAAAAAAAAAAAAAATCTATTTTCCTGCTTTGCTGAACTAGATTAGTCCAGATTTCAGCCTTTGCTGAATTCTGGACTGTGTTATAGGTTCCTGTGTTGCCCATATCCTTACTAGGCTAGCAAGAAGCTTCTCTGTTCACCAGTAAGAGTGGGGTGCTTTGAGCAGCCTATCTGGCCTTGGAGGAGTGGTCCCAGCCAGAAACTAGTAGCTTATTGGCCGTTTTGGGTCAATTGCTTTGTCTTTCAGTATCCCTGCTTTAAAACCCACATTTGCGTGGTTTTGCGCCAGTATACAACTCTGCACAGCTCCTCGTACTGTCTGCAGAGTGATACAGGCAACAGAGAGACCTAAGAGAGACTTTCACCAGATTTAAGTATTTCATTCTCAGTTTTGTGCTCTGACTCCCTTTTTCCGTCTAAAAAGCGAGTTTCTAACTGATCTGTGCTTGAACAAGTTTTAATTGCATTACCTTACCTGCTTTTTACAGTTTTGCACTTGTTAAATATCATTCTAAGTTGTTTTTGTATTGTAGGCTACACACTCAAGTGCACTAGCCTGTTTATAGCATTTACAGTGTTTTCTGAGTGATTTTCTGTTTTTTCTGAAAAACAAACAAAAAAAAAATATTATCTTTTCCCGACTTTGCTGAAAAAGATAAGTCCAGATTTCAAGCTTTGCTGAATTCTGGACTGTGGTATAGGCTCCTGTGCTGCCCATATTCTTACTTGGATAGGAGGAAGCTTTTTTGTTTGCCAGTGAGAGTGGGGAGCTTGGAGCAGCCTATCTGTCCCTTAAGGAGTGCTTTCAGACAGAAACTAGTAGCTTAGTGGCCGTTTTGGGTCAATTCCTATCTCTTTCAGTTTCCCTCCTTTAAAACCTGCATTTGCGCAGTTTTGTGCCAGTATACAACTCCACACAGCTCCTCGTGGTGTCCTTCGGAGTGATACAGGCAACAGAGAGACATAAGAGAGACTTTCATCAGATTTAAGTATTTTTCTCTGTTTTTTGCTCCGACTGCCTTTTCCCGCTTAAAAAGCAAGTTTCTAACTGATTTGTGCTTGAAAAAGTTTTAATTGTATTGCCTTACCTGCTTTTTACTGGTTTGCACTTTTATAATATCATTCTAAGTCATTTTTGTATTGTATAACTGTTGTAGGCTACCCACTCAAATGTGCTAGCCTGTTTATAGCATTTACAGTGTTTTCTGTGTGATTTTCTGTTGTTTTCTGAAAAAAAAAAAACAAAAAAAAAAAATTCTATTTTCCTGCTTTGCTGAACTAGATTAGTCCAGATTTCAGGCTTTGTTGAATTCTGGACTGTGTTATAGGTTCCTGTGTTGCCAATATCCTTACTTGGATAGGAGGAAGCTTCTCTGTTCACCAGTGAGAGTGGGGTGCTTTGAGCAGCCTATCTGGCCTTGGAGGAGTGGTCCCAGCCAGAAACTAGTAGCTTATTGGCTGTTTTGGGTCAATTGCTTTGTCTTTCAGTATCCCTGCTTTAAAACCCGCATTTGCACAGTTTTGCGCCAGAATACAACTCTGCACAGCTCCTCATGCTGTCTTGCAGAGTGATACAGGCAACAGAGAGACCTAAGAGAGACTTTCACCAGATTTAAATATTTTTTCTCAGTTTTTTGCTTTGACTGCCTTTTTCCGCATAAAAAGCGAGTTTCTAACTGATCTGTGCTTGAACAAGTTTTAACTGTATTGCCTTACCAGCTTTTTACAGTTTTCAACTTGTTAAATATCATTCTAAGTTGTTTTTGTATTGTAAGCTACACAATCAAGTGCACTAGCCTGTTTATAGCATTTACAGTGTTTTCTGTGTGATTTTCTGTTGTTTTCGGAAAAAAAAAAAAAAAAATATATTCTTATTTCCCGCCTTTGCTGAACTACATTGGTCCAGATTTCAGGCTTTGCTGAATTCTGGACTGTGGTATAGGTTCCTGTGTTGCCCATATCCTTACTTGGATTGGAGGAAGCTTCTCTGTTCGCCAGTGAGAGTGGGGAGCTTGGAGCAGCCTATCTGTCTCTTAAGGAGTGCTCTCAGACAGAAACTAGTAGCTTAGTGGCCATTTTGGGTCAATTCCTATCTCTTTCAATTTCCCTCCTTTAAAACCTGCATTTGGGCGTTTTGCGCCAGTATACAACTCCACACAGCTCCTCGTTGTGTCCTGCGGAGTAATACAGGCAACAGAGAAACCTAAGAGAGACTTTCATCAGATTTAAGTATTTTTTCTCTGTTTTTTGCTCCAACTGCCTTTTCCCACCTAAAAAGCGAGTTTCTAACTGATTTGTGCTTGAAGAAGTTTTAATTGTATTGCCTTACCTGCGTTTTACAGTTTTGCACTGGTTAAATATCATTATAAGTCATTTTTGTATTGTATAACTGTTGTAGGCTTCCCACTCAAGTTCGCTAGCCTGTTTATAGCATTTACAGTGTTTTCTGTGTGATTTTCTGTTGTTTTCTGAAAACAAATTCTCTTTTCCCGCCTTTGCTGAACTAGATTAGTCCAGATTTCAGGCTTTGCTGAATTCTGGACTGTGGTATATGTTCCTGTGTTGCCTATATCCTTACTTGGATAAGAGAAAGCTTCTCTGTTCATCAGTGAGAGTGGGGAGCTTTGAGCAGCCTATCTATCCCTGCAGGAGTGGTCTCAGCCAGAAACTAGTAGCTTATTGGCCGTTTTGGGTCAATTCCTGTTCTTTCAGTTTCCCTGCTTTAAAACCCACATTTGTGCAGTTATGTACCAGTATACAACTCCACATAGCTACTTGTGGTGACCTGCAGAGTGATACAGGCAACACAGAGACCTAAGAGAGACTTTCACCAGACTTAAGTATTTTTCTCTGTTTTTTTTTTCCTCCAACTGCCTTTTCCAACCTAAAAAGTGAGTTTCTAACTGATCTGTGCTTGAAAAAGTTTTAATTCTATTGCCTTACCTGCTTTTTACAGTTTTGCACTTGTTAAATGTCATTCTAAATCATTTTTGTATTGTATAACTGTTCTAGGCTACACACTCAAGTGCACTAGCCTGTTTATAGCATTTACAGTGTTTTCTGAGTGATTTTCTGTTATTTTCTGAAAAAAAAACAAAAATATATTATCTTTTCCCGCCTTTGCTGAACTAGATAAGTCCATATTTCAGGCTTTGTTGAATTCTGGACTGTGGTATGGGCTCCTGTGTTGCATATATTCTTTTTTGGATAGGAGGAAGCTTTTCTGTTCACCAGTGAGAGTGGGGAGCTTTGAGCAGCCTATCTATCCCTGCAGGAGTGGTCTCAGTCAGAAACTAGTAGCTTATTGGCCGTTTTGGGTCAATTCCTAGCTCTTTCAGTTTCCCTCTTTAAAACCTGCATTTATGTGCAGTTTATGCCTCAGTATACAACTCCACACAGCTCCTTCAGTGGTGTCCTTCGGAGTGATACAGGCAACAGAGAGACCTAAGAGACTTTCATCAGATTTAAGTATTTTTTCTCTGTTTTTGTCTGACTGCCTTTTCCCACCTAAAAAGCAAGTTTCTAACTGATTTGTGCTTGAAAATTTTTAATTGTATTGCCTTACCTGCTTTTTACTGGTTTGCACTTTTATAATATTATTCTAAGTCATTTTTGTATTGTATAACTGTTGTAGGCTACCCACCAAATGTAGCCTGTTTATAGCATTTACAGTGTTTTCTGTGTGATTTTCTGTTATTCTGAAAAAAAAAAAAACAAAACAAAAAAAAACAAAAAATTCTATTTTCCTGCTTTTGCTGAACTAGATTAAGTTTTTCCCAAGGATTTTTTCCTTTTTTTTTTAAAACTTGGAAAA
>NW_025055586.1:0-7537 GCF_019279795.1 Protopterus annectens
AGCAGGATGTATGAAAACACCAGCATGCACCTTGTAGCGAGGTATGTATGAAAATAAACCAGCATGCACCGGTGCAGCGCAGGTATATATGAAAATACCAGCATGCAGCCCAGCAGGTGCCCATTGCGGTATGTATGCGAAAAATACCAGCATGCACCTTGTAGCACAGGTATGTATGAAATACCAGCATGCACCTTTGTAGTGCAGGTATGTATGAAAATACCAGCATGCACCTTGTATCGCAGGTTTGTATGAAAATTCTAGCATGCACCATGTAGCGCAGGTACCAGTATGAAAATACCAGCATGCACCTTAGTAAGGCAGGTATGTATGAAAATACAGCATGCACCTTGTAGTGCAGATATGGCATAAAACGATACCAGCGCACCCGTAGTTATTGCGGCGATGAAAACGTGCCAGTACGCACCTTTTGTAGTGCTGGGTATGTACATGAAAATAACGCCAGCATGCACCCTTGTAGCGAGTGCAGGTATGTACGAAAATATCAGCATGCACCTCAGTAGCCAGGTATGTATGAAAATAAAAGCACAGCACCTTTGTGGCAGCGCAGGTATGCATGAAAATACCAACATACACCTTTTGCGGTAGCACAGGTGTAAGGTATGAAAACACCAGTGCATGCACTTTGTGGGCACAGGTATGTATGAAAATACCAGCATGCACCTTTGTAGCATTGCGGTATGTATGAAAATACCAGCATGGACCTTTGTGTAGCACAGGTATGCGCAGCACAGGTATGTATGAAAATACCAGCATGAACCTTGGTAGTAACAGGTATGTATGAAAATACCAGCACGTGCAATTTTGTAGCAGAGGTATGTATGAAAATACCAGCATGCACCTTGTAGCACAGGTATGTATGAAAATACCAGCATGCACCTTGTAGAACAGGTATGTAGCACAGGTATGTAGGAAAATACCAGCATGCACCTTGTAGCTCAGGTATGTATAAAAATACCAGCATGCACCTTGTGGTACAGGTATGTATGAAAATACCAGCATGCACCTTGTAGCATACAGGTGCGTGTATGAAAATAGCAGCATGCACATTGTAGCACAGGTATGTATGAAAATTGCGCCGCCAGCATGCAATCTGGTAGGACAGGTATGTATGAAAATACCACAGCATGTGCACCCAGGCAGCCAGGCGCACCAGGGGCTGCAGGAAACAGCTGGAATGGTAAGCCGAGGGTGTGGTCAACCAGAAAGGTGTAAGAGAGCCATACAAAACCACAAAAATCAACTTTTAATTAAATATGCGTCTGGGGTGGGCAAACCATCATTATGAAAGTCCAATCAAGACAAAATAAGTGTAGAAGAATAAAAATATTTCAATGCATTGGCTGCATGACAGCTTATTTAATATCTAGATGGAAACAAAAGGTTGTGAGGCAGAAAAAATAAATTACCATTTTTAAATACATTACTGAAATGCCAGTCAAAAATCAGAGATAGAAAACCAGACTGAATCAAAACCACTCTCCGCACCATAGTCCACTATATTCAGCTGTATTAAAGTACTAAGAAGAAGTTAGTGAATGGTGTGTGATGCCCCACTTGTAAAAATGTTTCTATCCAAAAAGACCTGCTGCTTGACAACTTGTTTCATGGGGTGGCATATGAGCAAAAGTAAAATGAAAAGCAAACAAGAAACAAGCTCAAGATACATTGCTTAAAGGATTGTACAGGTTATGGGACCACACAATATTTTGCATCTGTTTAGTTTACGGGTAAAGTCTGTAGAGAGCGACTGGAAGCTCCAACAAGTGTACCGAGCTTTTAAACAATGAACTTGTCCTCCACACCCAAGGCACATTCAGCCAGCATTCTGGCACAGCAGCTTAATGTTCAAGGCACCTTGCCGAGACTGGTCAATCCGACAAGCTTACATATTAAAGACATTGAAATAAATTATATATAATATATAAAACCAGACCATCTGTAAAATCAAGGACAGATGAGGCCACTGTAGACCAGGCAGGTCCTCCCACCAAGGAGATGTAACCACTCCCAGTTTCTGTTTACATCCAGATCACTATGGGAGGTAACAAGAAGGCCGTTAACGAAATCTCTAATAGATCAGAAGTCTCCTGACACACAATGGCTGTACTTCCAATCCTCAAGAGTGTATGAACTGACAAAGTTTATATATAGAAGGGACAGGCCCACAATAAGGACAATACTTAAAATATTGGCTCTCCAATAAACTTAGAGATAGAATAGGTCCAGATATTAGAATTTCTAAGGCAAATCTAAACCAAATGTCTGTCATTTTCTAACTCAGTCTAGATTTGTCACTGAATGTACAAAAACAGCAATTATAGTAGACCAAAAAATGTGATGCAAAAATATAAAATAGACACACAATACAGCTGCATCAGTCAAAGAAGGAGACTAATATTAGCATTGCCACTCAGAGGCAGCCGCCAAAAGAGTAAAAAGAACCATGGCATTTCATGAATCTAACTTTGATTTATGCCATGCTGGCTTAAATGCAAACCTCCATGTTTCTCCCAAAATCAAAGGTTTGAGGATTATATGGGAAGATAAACATTTTGAGCCTGTGCAGACACAGAGGGGTTACGGCGTCACCTGCGTAAAAAAGCAAAATTACTGGCATGTACCCCCACAAGAATGCAGAACTGAACAAGGCCAAATATTGGGGGTACATATAACAGTACTATAAAAATTGGTTTTATAAACTGAGACATGTTAGAATAGCCTACTTTAAATATGCTGCATTTTTCTTGAAGGTTGTAGTTCAGAAACTTATGGCGCTATTAGAGGACTTCAGGCAAATCATTTAGGAATTAAAATATAAATTTTATAACAACAAACTCAAAAAATAAGAAGCAAAATTCCGTATTTATCTGAAATCTGAGCAGTTGAGGTTAGTCTGGGCCATTTGCTGAGTTTAAAGCGTCTTCCCGACAAAATAATGCCGAATGGAGCCTGCACATTCCAATGAATCCATTATACTTTGGCTATTCTAACGATTTACTATAAACAATGTATAATGTTGCATTTTGTTGAGTTGAGTTGACTCTATTTGAAAGTTTTGCCTGGTATTTTACAGCACAAAACACTAAGTCATCACAACAAAGCAATGCAGTCTCACAACGAAAACTTAGCATTAAACTCTCCGCTGCCCTTTGGAAACCTCACATCTACTGAAGAAAATATCATTGAAACCGTACATTCAAAGAAAAATACATTTCCACAGTGTGATAGATTAATTTTAAGCTGAATCATAGGCTCCCTTACATATGAAATACATGTGCCTTGATAACTAGGCCTAAAATTATATCTTCTGTAAATACAGTACACTGTTAGATAGGTGTTTTAAATTATTGAAAACATTTTTTCAGTGCAGGTTGAAATAAAACTATGCAATCATAATGCAAAACTGCCCAGTTGAGAAGATTATCATAAAAAGCCCAACGACTCCACAACTACTATGAAATATACAATTCTACAGTCCACCATTATTAGTAAATATGCACAATTCCAGTCCACCATTATTAATAAATATGCAATAAATCTATAGTCCATGCAGTTACGACAGTAAATATAATACAATCATATCTACACCTTATCAGTGTAAATATGGCCACCCCATAGCTCCATTACGGTAACAATCCTGAATAGTCATCTAAATAATTCCAATACTAAAGAACTACAGAACTGACAGAAGGGTTGCTACAGCAACCACCTCGCCAGAGTATTTAAGTGGTTTACTGGTGCCAAAGGTCTGTTGCCTCTAGAATAAATTATATATTAAAAATGATAAGCTAGTAATATTGCAGATGGCAAAACTGATAACAAAATCCAGCAGTACTCCTGCCAGCATTCTCTGTGCACGGCAGTGATCCACCCCTTGTGGGAGTAGAACCCACAGCCTTCTGCACTGCAAAGTAGCACAAACTCAGTTATATAGTATTAACTAGGCAAAGCACTAACTTCGTTGATTCTGCAGCTCTTTAGAAGGCTCCTTGTAAACGATTTATACTCAACTGCATCTCAACTAAAACTAAAAGCAAACAATTAATAAAAGCCCAAAAACAGGGACACAAGATTATAATCTTGGAAAGTTACAGTCAAGTTAGTGCATTGCTAAGGTCCTCACAGGAGCAAAAACAGTCAGAGTAACATACCACTACGCCACACATCAGTTGCTTTGTAAAAGAGAGAAGACTGAAACTTAAATGGTTACTATTTAGTGAACTTGTGCTCACTATAGGGCCAATGAACTCTTTCTTAGCAGCTAAAACACCTGACAAACCCAGTAATGAGGAATGCCTCAAATATATTCAGTGAATTTGCCTTGCTGCAGAAGCACAACCTAGCACAAAAACCTGACCAGGTTAATACAGAATTCAAAAATAGACAAATCTTAAAATATTCATCTTATAAACTTAGAAAATTGCTAAAAAGGTTGTGCTTACTCATGTATCTGCATAAGAAAATATGAAGTTTTAAAACTAAATGTTTGTCAATTTGCTGATAGAACAAAAACACTTTCAGCAGAGATAGGGATTAAACCAGACACATCTGTAAAATGGCAGGGGCACCAGAGCAAATCCACACAACACAGGCAGGAGATGCAGAGACGCCACACAGCCAATTGCAACTGCAGAATCACAAACCAGAAAACCAGAGAATATCACTGCACCATCAATTATGTGCGAGGAATTAACACGTAGAAACCTGAAGATCAAATGCCTGTCAATTTTACCGCGGACAGAACAAAACATTTTTCTAGCAGAGTAGGATTAAAACTGTAGACACGTCTTTTGTAAAATGGTAGGAAATGGATAACCAGACAAACACAGGGGAGGAGATGCAGACTCACACAGAAGCCGCCACCCCAACCAAGAATCAAAACCAGAAAACCTATAGCTGTGAGGCAACACAATACTACCACTGCACCATCAAATATGCAAGGAATTAAAACATTCATAGAAACCGCTATATCTGAAAATCCAATGCCTGTAAATTTTATTTAACATTTTTAATCAGGATACGTCTGACTTGGAACAAATAAACAATTTTAGCAGAGGCCCAGAAGAATGTAGAGAAGGTTCAACATGGGAGACAGCAAACCCACACAAACACAGGGAGTAGATACAGACCCCAGAAGAAGGAATCCCACAAGAATCAAACCAGAGAACCCGTAGTTGTGGAAAAAGTAATGCCATTACGCACCATCGTTATGAAGGCATTGTGACATTTACAAACTACGGATATTAGAGGAACAGATCAGATCAAATATGAGGCAAAAAAATCTGCAATTTTATAATGGTGGTGGTGGGGAACCAAGCCCTAACACCCGCACAGGTGGCACAGGGTTCAAGCCTGAGGTAGTCCCCACCACCACCACATGATCACCTGGGGGTATTTTTCTCTCTCTCTCATACACACATACACATACACACACACACATACATACACACACACACACACACATTACACCATTGTTAATAAATATAATAGCACTAGTTGTTATATCTAAATTATTCATTCATATACTCTAATAAACATACACACCAGGCTATTCAAATATTCATTCACACTTCCCACTAAACAATAAACACACAATTGTTAGGCCATTCAAATATTCATTCACACACTTCCCACTAAACAATAATAAACACATAATAATTAGGCCATTCGTATTCATTCACACTTCTCCACCAAACACACATTAAACATACACCAGGCCATCTGCAAATACCATTCACACTCCCCACTAAACACACAAACACACACACACCAGGCCATTCAAACATTCATCCACACACTTCCCCACTAAAACAATAATAAACACACACACCAGGACATTCAAATATTCATTCACACATTCCCACCAAACAATAAACATACACACCAGGACATTCATAAATATCTATCTGCCACTCCCCACTAAACAATAAACACACACACCAGGCCATATTCAAATAATATGCATTCACACTTCCTACTAAACACAACACACACACCAGGCCATTCAAATATGCATTCACACTTCCTCACTAAAACAATAAACACACACACCAGGCCATTCAAACATTCATTCACACACTTCTACTAAACAATAAACACACACACCAGGCCATTCAAATATCTATTTACACATCACTAAACAATAAACACACACTCAGGCCCAAATGTATCTACACTTCTACTAAACACAACACACACACCACAGGCCATCTGGGCTTCTATCTAATATTCACACCTCCCACTAAACAATAAACACACACACTAGGCCATTCAAATATGCATTCACACTTCTCACTAAATAATAACACACACAATTACAGGCTTATCCAAATATTCATTCACACACTTCTACTAAACAATAAACACACCAGGGCCATTCAAGTATCTATCTACACTTCCCGCCAAACACACACACACACCAGTAAGTATTCAATATTCATTCACACTTCCTACTAAACACACACACCAGGCTATTCAAATATTCATTCACACACTTCCCTACTAAAAATACACACTAGCCATCTAAATATTCCATTCACACTTCCCTACTAAATACAAACCAGGCCATCTGGGGATATTCATTCACACTTCCCTGGTACGAAACACACACACACCAGGCTATTCAAATATCTTTATTCACACACTTCCCTACTAAATACACACCAGGCTGCCATTCAAATATTCATTCACACACTTCCTACTTTCAAACATAATACACCAGGCTATCTAAATATCTTAATTCACACTTAATATAAACATACACACACCAGGCCATTCAAATATTCATTCACACACTTCCCTACTAAACACACACACACACACCAGGCTATATTCAAATATTCATTCATGTTTACCCACAAAACACACATATATACCAGGCATTATCTAAATATTCATCATTCACACACTTTATTAGACACACACACACCAGGCTATCAAATATTCATTCACACACTTCCTAATAAACAACACACACCAGGCCATCTAAATATCTCCTCCATTCACACACTCCAATAAAACACATTAACACCAGGCCATTCAAATATTCATTCAGCACTTCCTTGTTAGCACATACACACCAGGGCCATTCAAATATTCATTCACACACACTTCTAATAAACACACACCCAGGGCCATTCAAATATTCATTCACACACTTCCCTAATAAACACACACACCAGGCCATTCAATTCATTCACACAATAAAAACACCAGCCATTCAAATATTCATCCACATCCTACCATTCTAGACTAAAATAAATAACACATTACCTGTCCTTGCTGCCCATTATAAGTTAATCCAAATGCCGCAATACTCATAGTCGAGATGAAACCTACCCACATGCACGCTGAGCTGCTGAGTCCGTCCAGTTTAGCAGTCTGTGCATTTTAAAGTGCACAGATGCCCATGCCCCCCATTGCGGATGCGCGATACGCAGGTTTAACTCGCCCAGTGGGTCTGAGCTAAGCATGACTTTGCCGCAGGTATGTATGAAAAAAAAATACCAGCATG
>NW_025055587.1:0-8831 GCF_019279795.1 Protopterus annectens
GTTTTGGGGTCATCAATTCCTTACATATTACATGAATATTTGCCATATCTAGCAGCTTCTCTTTGGTTTTCTAGCCTTTTTGTAGTTACTAGTTGATTTGCTATGATGCACTACACATAGCAATGTCTTCTTTGGTATCAGATTGCGTCAAGAAATGAGTTTCTGGGTAAAACGTTGGGCACGATTAATTGTTTTCTAGGCATATGGATGGCTGTGAAATAACTCAGTCTCATAAATGACCAGTGGCATGTTGTTGGCACATTGCTAAACCACAGGAATTAATAAGTGGAGCTATTGGTTGTCTTCAGTCTTAAACCAAACATTCTCTAACTTAGAGAGGTATCTGGATAACTTTTCACAAGCTCACACATTTGCAAGAGAAATTATCGAAGAAGTCAGCAAATTTCCTGATGGACACATTGCACTCTGTTCGCTACAGTTTCATACATAAAAGACAGGCATGATTAAAACATGTTCATACCTCAACAAGACACTGTATAGGGCAGTTAGTGGTTGCACCATTACAAGTCTTATAAGAAGTTACTTTTATTGACCACACTATTTTTGCTTGGGTCTTCTATCAGTATAGCATTATGTATCTTAGCCACATCCACTCCTCTTATAGTGTGCCTTCTATACCAAATATAACAGTTAAAAATATGTCAGCATGGATTGAAAAAATGCTTCTGCAACATTTGTAAAAGGGGCAAGCCCCCTTCATTTCTATCTACTTCCACTTAGATTTTGAGAACTAAAAGTAAACAATATCCCACATAGAAAAAACAAGGAAGCTAAAAACAGATTAAGTTCAAAGTCAAATAGTAGGCAAGATATGTGTGTGTGAGTGTGTGTATGTAGGTGTGTGTGTGTGTGTGTGTGTGTGTGTGTGTGTGTGTGTGTGTGTGTGTGTATGTGTGTGTGTGTGTGTGTGTGTGTGTGTGTGTGTGTGTGTGTGTAGGTGTGTGTGTGTGTGTGTGTGTGTGTGTGTGCATGCATGCATGCGTGTGCATGTGTCGATGCGTGCATGTGACTGTGTGTGGAGTATATGTAGCGTCGTGTATGTGCATGCATTTGTGTGTGCGTGTGCAAGTAAGTGAGTGCATGTGTATGTGTGCATGCTTGTGTGTGCATGTGTGTACATGCGTGTGTGTGTGTGTGTGTGTGTGTGTGTGTGTGTGTGTGTGTGTGTGTGTGTGTGTGTGTGTGTGTGTGTGTGTGTGTGTGTGTGTGTGTGTGTGTGTGTGTGTGTGTGTGTGTGTGTGTTTCTGTGTGTATCTAAGTGCATGGGTATGTACATGTAGGCATGCATGTATGCAAGTGTGTGGTAGGGTTGGGTAGCAGAATGATTCTGTACACAGTATTTTGCCATTTCGTATTAACTCTTTAACACTTCTGTGGTGTGAAATATTGAACCTTTTACAGCCTACACACATCCTTGATTTCCAGAGCATTTTCTGAAAAATCAACTTAAAACACATAAGATAATGAAGGCTTTTCTACTGTGGGACATTGTATATTAATAATTTTATTGTCATTTTATTAGAAAATCCTTGCTCTTTCTGGCAAGCCACTTAGTTAAAAAGTCAGACCCAAGAAAGGTCTGGACACCATAAGGAGCTGTGGGTGTTAAATGGAAATATACAAAAAAGTGCTATAGGCTTGAATGAGTCAAGGATGTTATATATGACACAATATATTAGTAAAAAACAGTAGGGCTAATTATCAGTGATACAAAATAACTTCATATTTTAAGTATGTCAGTGAGCTAATGGCACTGCAAAGAACAAAAGTAATATAAGAGTAATAATTCAGATGGGAGTCAAGACTCAGAATAAACTATCCCCGGGATTCATGAAGCTCGGCACAAGGCTGGCATTAGGCTTGCGCTGACCGTGTGGCAGGAAGATGGCGCAGTAGCACCAAATGCATAGTAATGAAGGCGCACTGCCGACTCAGCCACCTGCACAGGAAAGGAGTGCAAGTGCATAGAGCATGTCGAAGTGCCGCACAGAGGCATGGAAATGGCAACTGTTGATGTGCAACCTAAAATGCTTGCATATAACAAGTTGCAAGATAGTAGCCACATCAGTGTCCCTGGATACTGAAACGTATGCAAAGCATGCAAGAAAGTACCTGCGAACACAAAATTGTGAAGCAAACAAACAAAATGCCACATTGTAGAGGAATTTTCACGGTCCTATCCTGCGAACAAATGACATGGAAGACCATGTGGCCATAGTCCAATGCAGTGTAGATAGCCATACCAAGTGGAAGTGAAACACATCATATGTTTGCGATCCGCCAGTAGGTACGTCCAGCCCAATGGTGAGGGTCACCAGCTGACCCATAATGTGAGGGAGGGTACACAGCTGGGCAGATGTGTCCATAACAAAATACATGAGAAATGTAGATATCTAACGACCGTATGTCCGAATTATATCCCACAAGGCATGTAATAGTCACATACAAAAAGTATGTCCATATGTCACATACCAAATGTGATAGGAAATAGAATAAGCATGTAAACGAAACAGAAGGAGCATTCAAACAGCCACAACAATAAGGACACATGTAGGCTGAAAGGAACAGTATTATCCGTACCATCGACTAGGATTACCACCTGTCCCACTTTGCGAGCGACAGTCCCTCTTTGGGCAGTCGTGTCCTGACAAAAACATGTAACAATGGCAAATGTCCTGAGATTATAGGACAAAATTATTCCCTATACATTATGTAATGGTTGCATTAAACAGGTTTCCTGTATCTAAATTACATAAATGTTATAAGAAACAGAATAAGCAACTGAACTGCATCAAGAATAAGCTGTTATATAGGCAAGAAGTCTAAGTTCTGTCCTGTGTACTGACCATGGGTATGTGTCGGCCTGTAAAATGTGATGTGTGTACCAAAAATATCCCACTTTGGCCTATTGAAAAGGTGGCAACCCTACCGTTGACTGTGGGGAGGCATTGTCCACTACAGTCAGACATGTGGACGGAATATATCCCATCCCGGACATAGGAAAAGGTGGCATCCTACCAATGAGTACAACAGGCCACCAAACTCCAGAAGTCAGTGGTACAGGCTGAACTTGTCAGGATGTGTAACAGTCGAACGGGTAGTACCCGGGTATACCACACATGTAATGAATGTGAAGTATGGGCGTGTACCTATGTGCGTGAGGTATAGCATGTGGAAAGCAAACATGGTAGGGTAGTCCACACAACCATACAGGTACCAGACACATGTAGGATATTCAATGTGTTACTCTGGCTGTGTCATGGGTCAACAACCAAAGCACAGATATAAGGGATGTGAGGAATCTGTGTGTGTGGGGTGGATGGATAATGGTACAATCCTCCAAGGCGATACTGTGTCATATGCAGAATAGGTGAACCGGAGGTGTATGAGGGAGCAGCAGGTGAAGCTGAAAGAAACACAAACATATGTATAAACAGCTGTAATACAAGCAGACAGGCCATACTGTAGAACACACTCCCACAAACAGAGGAATATTGAAATGTGCGATACAAATGTATAGATATGTCACCGGCACATACCCACAGATTGGCTCTGATAGAACTGGCCATAACAAATGCAACACACCTGGATGAAACTGGCCATAACAAATGCAACACACCTGGATGCATAATGGACTACTCAGCATCCCCTCCACATCACACAACCCGCTCCCGTACCTGAACATCCACCAAATCCAGCCGTACGTGGCCTACTGGTTTGGTGCAACCACAGCGAAACATAGTGATCACTATGCATATGTAGTAGGTAGTGCCAACCTAAGTGGTTGCAGGATTGCACACGACCTCAGCACATTTTCGTAACTCCAAAACAATGTTCGGTATTCGTCGTGTTGTGGATCGGTACAATGTTTGGATATCCCTCATGGGATACGTAACCTGTGTAAACATTAGAACGGAAGACACGAAGTCCAGTCCTGTAGATATCTGGACAGACGTTGGAGTGTGCATTAGAGGTGCACGACACTGTCCAGCCATAAGTGGTCATGCATAACCTACTACCCAGGATCATGTAAAATGCACAAAAGCAGTCCGGACAAGCACCGTAAAACCCCCCAAAAATGTTAAAGTCCTTGTTGTGAAGGCTGTTTGCAGTACAAGCTGCAACACTGAAATTGAAATCCACTTGCACGTATAAAAGCCACACTGAAGTCGGAGAAAACTTAAACTTAACTTGCACTTTATTGTTAAAACAAAGCGTTTTTAAGCTGTGGTTAAAACTACAACAGCTTCATCAGAGGCAGAAGTAAAATGCAGTGTCAGAGTCAGGTTTTTATGCAACACACCCTGCGCCTTAATTAGTAATGCAATCACAATGAAGCGCGTGTTGGCATAGCATTCTTGCAAAAAGTAAATTCAGGGAATGAAAGCTCTGTTTAGGAGCATTCTCAAAGATGTGTAGTTTCATACTTTAAAACAGTTAGAAACCATAAAACATTGATGCATCAGCAGTTTGTTACGTTCATACACCAAGCAAATGTGCATTAAAAAGCATGAAAGTGTGTAAGAAATATATACACAATAAAAGCAGTCTAAAAACAATGCATAACAAGTCTGCGTATAAAAAATGTTTATAGAAAAGTGTTTGTAAGAAGTATCTAGTAAAGTCACTACCTGCAACTATATAGTTGGAAGCCTTGCTAAATGTAAAGTCTTAACAGTAGTGGAAAGTATATGTTACTACAAGTTACTATTAAAAAGTAAAATAAAATGAAGTGAAAAGTGAAGTAAGACAAAGGTAAAGGAGTTTATCTTTTATAGCTCCTCATTTTCAGGACACAAGCTATATTGCAATGTTCATTCAAACCTGGGTACGAAAATGAGTCTAGTAATATTTGCCATTCTCGCTCCTTATTCTCCAAAAAGGAGGTACTGGACCCCCTCTTTCTGTTTCTTGACCTGGTCAATTGCAATAAAATGAAAGCTATGTCCTTGATGTTTCATTACGTGTTTAGCTAAAGCGTTTTCTTTTTTCAGTTTCCTTATGGCATAATCATGTTGGTACAGCCTGTCCCATAGTCTCCGGTCAGACTTGCCTATGTAAAATGCTTCACAGCAGTTACACTTACCTACCCAGGATCAAACACTTGCCCGTTATGCACGTGTCCTGGCACAAATAAGTGGAAATATACTGCACACATTCACATAGTGGCAAATGGTATAAGGGTGATGAAGGCACTGACGTAAACAGGATAACCCTGATCTACTGTGTGAGGGACACTTAATGTGTGTGTAGGTGTGACCGACCATACCTGTCAACCTCTGAGAGCAAGATATCTGGACAAAGCCGTGAATAAAAGTATACCTGTCAACCTCTGAGAGCAAGATATCTGGACAAACCCGTGAATAAAAGTATACCTGTCAACCTCTGAGAGCAAGATATCTGGACAAAGCCGTTAATAAAAGTGGGACAAAGGCCCAAAAGTATGGACAGAGTATGAAGTCTGAAACTCAACTGTCTGTCATTATGTTCTGACTTCAGTCTTTAATGACTAGCTACTGATGTGCCAGAAAACAACAGTGTATTACAGATGTCTGTACATATTTACAGTAACAAACCTTCACATTTGTTTACTGTACTACTGCATACCTGTTGTTAATTCATGTCCAAAATAATAATCCCCGTACGAACGCATACAGGAAATAGTCAAATGTGAATGGGAACACCGCTAACTGTGGATTATGTAGTGTAACCACCCCCACCCATATTACGTATTGACAACATAAAAAGCTGCCAGCAGGTGCTGAAAGACCTGTGTCTGTAAACACAGTTAAACCTCTATAAAATGGACAAGTTCTGTCTATGTGCTTTGTCTGACATTTGAACTCGGTCAAGGCAGTTCCGTTCACCAGGCGGACAAACCTAAACCCAGATCACCACATGAACACCCTGACAATCAAAGACTTTTATGTGCCAGGACTATAAGCCTTGGAGTTCTGCATATCCTTGGAGTGATTAAGTATGCAGCTTGGGTCCAGAGCAGTAGGGAATAGGGAAAGTGTAATATGTAGTACCGCCATTTTCCCAGCAGGAGAATGGATGCCTGTCATTTGTTGTAAAGTGAAGTGAGGTGGTGTATGTTAATGTAGCTATGCACTATGTGGTATGAATATAAATGAGTCAAGGAACACCAATAGTATAGAGTGGATTTACCCAGCATCCAGTCTCGGGTCAATCTATGAATACAACACATGCGAGTTAATGAATGAATATTGTTTTACAGTGCTGTAAAAGATATTTAAATATGTAAAGGTGAACGTGTGTTTCGCATATGTCTGTTAACCAGATTACAGATATTGTACTGGTACCATCACAATAAAGAAAGCCCACGTAAGCACAAAGATTTAGTAAACATATGTAACCCACAATAAGGATATGCAAGTGCGAATGTGCGTGTGTAATCCGCTCACAGCATAGCAAATGAATGCTTTTATCTACACGTTTATTTATATATCTATATATGGATATATATATTTGTGTATAGATATATATCCACAGACTTAAACTAAATAAATATATTAAATAAAGACTGTACAGACATATATCTATATATATATATATATATATATATATATATATATATATATATATACACACACACAATTAATCGATATATACATAACAAACCTATAAACATTTTTCCTTGTAGATATAACACATGTACATAAATTGGTTACGTCATAGCTATTATGGATAGACATACAGACATGCAAGAAAGGTAAATACACTGCTGCTTTCAAAACCATTGGCCGGAAAGTACCAGTGTGCCAAATCTGCAAGTTCTCTTTAAATATGGATATAGGTATCCTTTACAGGACTCCAAAAAGTGTTTTTTACAGGCAGCGGCCAGTAATAATCAAAGCTAAGGACGTTACATCCGCTGCTACAATATAGCTGTATATGCAACAGTAGCTTGTGCAAGGGTAATAACACATGGGTTGACAGAATGTATGACATATGGACACCTGTCTGTGAGGAGAGTGGATAGTGCTTACAAAGTAATCTTTATATACTTTATCAATGCTCACATTAAATATGTCTTAATGACTACTGTGGAGAGGGTGTCAGGTATGGAATCATGGGTATACAATTTTTGAGCTTAGGTTCACAGGTATTGGTTGGCACAGATTTATTAGGTCCACCCCATGAAGATTGATTAAAGTATTCCTATGTGGGTATAGCACATGCCTATACCTTCCAAAAATGAAGAACCCATCTACTTGATACACATTGTGTATTGTAAACCATTAGGGGAAGGCGGTAAGGGACTTATATCAGTGTCATGTAAGTGATTATCATGTGGATGTACATTACATCTTTGATCTGAGATAAGATGAAGTAACCATACCTCTCAACCTTTCAGAATAAGACTTCTGGACATAGGCATATTTAAATAAAGTACAAATAGGGACTATGTTAAATATTCCTCTGACAAAGTTAGAGCGTTGACAGAATAATGGATAATTCATTAGTATGAATGTTTTGGGGGTTATAGTTATAAACCACTATCATGGCAGCTCATTATTATTCTAACCTCACAGTCCTTAATGACCTGCCACTAATGAATTTACCAAGAAAGGCAACAATATTATGGAAAAAGGAACAACATTATAAGTCCAAGTTCGGGACATTTACCCAAAATGTGTACAGCTGAGAGGTATGAAGGTAACCCTGTCCTAAATAAATGTACAGAACTAGTGTTATCAGGTGGACAGGTGTGAAGAAAGATCAGGATGACAAAATGATAGAAAAATACGCTTATAAGTTAAAAGCATGTACACCCGCGAATAAATATGAATGAATACTTATGCCTGTGATAGTCAATGTGGAAGATTAATAGTGTCCCTCAGGGTGTTGTGCAGTGTCCCCGATGCAGCAGTTCAGTCTCCCACACTTTCGACCAAGTGAGAGTTCTGCCACTGATGAAAAGCAGAAATACTGGTGAACACATAAGGTAGATGATAGCATAATATGTTTTGATTAGCACTTGTTGGCTTTTGTGAGGAACACAACACTCTTGGCGGGTGTGTCCTGCAAAGGGAATGTAATGGCATCTGGCCTGTGATTTCTTCTTGTGTGTAGTGGTGTAATAAAATGATATATCTTGTATCAGAAACAGATACATGTTATAGGAAACAGTATTATCGACTATACTACTACAAGAAAAATCTGAAGGTATGAAAAGCGCTGAAGTAGTCAGTTTAGTATTGACTGCAGGTATGTGTTGACATGTCAAATGTCACAGCTGTATATATAGTGCTTATAGAGCTGTCACTGTTACAAATGATGAAAGTGGGAGCTGCTTTGTAGAAATGTCAGACGTAGCAAGTCAAAACATACCTACAGCCATGCATACTCCACAAAATAGACATATTAGCACTGCAGCAAAGCTTAGGCCAGGAGTCATGGTGCCTTGGCCAGGGTGTGCAGTAGAGGAAAGAGTAGAGAGCAAGGAGGCAAGATGTCTGCCGGAGCTATTCAACAATATCCAGTGAGGAGCATGTAAAGACAGCCCTAAAGCGAGCGTTACGCAGGACAATGTTAGGATATGCAAATAACTTCCATTTGTAGGTGAAAGCTATGCAAATGATGTAAATCTTTGATACATGAAACAGTAAGCTGTCAGGTGCAAAGAGTAGAGTTATGTGCAGAAATGTACTCGGATGTTAGCTTGAGTTACATTCTGCAAGAAATAGCTAATCATGAGCAATGTAGCTGCAAATAAAGGGCAATTCAGTTGAAAAAAGCATGCCAATGGCCAAATATAAGGCCAGTGGCATATTTTTAAAATT
>NW_025055588.1:0-8611 GCF_019279795.1 Protopterus annectens
AAAAACTAAATGTTGGTTTTATTTTTTTTTAAAATTTAAATATGTTTTATATATATATATATATATATATATATATATATATATATATATATATATATATATATACACACACACACACACACACACACACACGCACACACACATTTTATATATATATATATATATATATATATATATATATATATATATATATATATACCCATATCATATCCTGTATTAAGCATGCAGGTGTTGTATATAGCTTCTCAGATGTAGCCAACCAGATTTATCTGATATGTGTATATTTAGATATAAAAACACGACTGATTCAACACCTATTTTCACTAACAAATAGTAAACAATGGTAGAAGTCAAAGCAGTTGTTCACTACTATTCAGTATGTTTACTGAATGACATATTTGAAAAAGCAACAGACATTTGTACAGCTCAGATGGCTTAGTGATTAAGTGCTGTGACTATGGTTTGGATGGTCCTGGGTTCATGATCTGCAAAGGCTGTTTATTTTGTTGCTAGGCAGAACAAGGTCTGTTGAATACAGAGTGGTTAAGGCAGTTTTGAGCAGCTTTAAGCATGTTTGCATGAGTTTGTGCGACGATAAGCGCTGCTAATGTATGCTTAAATGAAAAGGTGGTTACACTGTATAGGCTTCACTTACCAGTGTACAAATCTGCTTTGCATTTACATTTAAGCAATGCTTGCACCTGTTAAGCATAGGGCAGCCCTAGTAACTTAGTAGAGGCACATTCCAGTCCTGATAAAATAGCTTGGGGCCATACTTGTCTTTTAATAAGTGTATTTAATTCCATGTACATTACATGCTTCTATGTGCTGCCATTATAGTAGCAAGAGGTGCAAGCATACTGTATGGGACACCTGAGTGTACATGGCTAGTACCACAATCCTTTCTCATTGTATGTGTTTTATACTTTGGTAGTATCCCAGGTTATATGCAGTCACACTTGCTTGTATTGTATCATTGCCTTACTACTTTTAACAGTGCTTTTCCAAGTAAGAGTAGATTGCAGATTGTAATACTGGAAGCATACATCCCTGCATTCAAAGCGGGACTCTGAGCACTGACTATCATGTTCTTGGTATTTGAGCTGTATGTTTTTAAGTAACTCCTATTGGATAGTAATCTGATATGTTGATATTAACTGTAGACTACTACTATGCTTTTAGGACATGTCATTGAGGACTGCTGTCATGTAGTAATGGCATGCCTATCAGTTTCAGACATCTATCTGTCAAAACATTCATCCTAATGCATAACCTGTTGGCTAGCTAATTTCTCTGTCCTCTGTACAGATGTGCAGATGTCAGGTATCCATCATGGCTGCTTACAGGCAATCTCTGATTGACTGACACTGACATGTCTGCCCAGCTGTGTTATGAATGCCACAGCTAGGGAACCCCATCAGGCGTGTATGCCATACATGCACATGGGCAACCTCAACCAGACTACCACAGTCAACAGAACATGCTTGGGTACAGGTCCCTAACCCAGACACTGGCCATGTTATGCAATATATGTTGCATACATGTCAATTGGAACACCTCACTGGCCTTCTTAAACAGAAAACCAGATGACTGGATGTTGAATTTAACTGTCACCTGGGGATCACTCAAGTGGCATCAGTTGATAAATGGCCTGCTGACAAATGTCAGGTGGCATTATACCAGTGTACCCACATGCCCTACTCTTCTCATCTCTCCATGGACATTAGCTTGGTGCACAACTAGGAACAACTGCACCTATAGATCTCAGTACTGACAAATGTGTTAGTGTGCATTACTGAGAATAACAGTGTCTGTGTGTTTACAAACTTGTAGTTGAAAATATGTTGAGAGCCTTCTCACCCACTACACCCCCCCATTGCTATACTTAGAAATGGCTGCTGCGTAATTCACATTAAATATACCTTGTTACACCCTTCACCCTATGGGCTACCTGGAGCTTGCAGTACCAACATAACACTGTTCTACAAATGGGTAGATAGGCATGGGTTACCCTCTGAGTCCTGGCAAATGTATGTGTGTGTGTGTGTGTGTGTGTGTGTGTGTGTGTGTGTGTGTGTGTATGGGCGTGAGCAATTGTGTGTGGAGTGTGCGCCTATATTTAGGAGACAGCATTCTGAGAACACATTCTTGAAATACACTAAACCTTGCTATACATTATAAGGGATGGTGATGTTGCTGACATTAGGAGAGCCATAACAAACCATCACCCTACTATCCATGTGGCATGTTCAATAAATGCATATCCCTGTAGTAGCACTGTTTAGATAGACAAAGGTTTGTATTACAGTCCTGGGCAATGTGTGATTGTGGGTATGTCAGTACATTATCATGGGTTTCAGTGAGTACAATATCCAATGTGGGGTGTGGGTGCTGGATATATACACTATGGTACCCCCAGTACATGTCCCATGGTCCACTGTATGAGGACCGCTGTTACCATCAACCATACAGGTAACTGATGACACTATCCAGCCCAATGATGCATGTGCTGTGTACAAAAACTCTGTAACAGTATGGACTCACTAATAAGGTACTTAGCACTGCTAAACCCAGGTCTGTCAAATGTGTCTGTGACTGTATGTGTTTGTCAATGTGTATATGACAGTATGTCATACTATGTATTATTCATTAACACCCAGCACATCCCCATTACCATACTTATAAGGCCTGGTGATGTTCTTCACTTAACAGGAATCTCGGGACACATCCTACAAGCTCTGTGGTATGTGCAATTAAGGCCGAACACATTAGTAGCAATAAATACCTAGGTAGGGGTTCTACTCTCAGTGTTGCCAAGTAAGTGTGTGTGTATGTGAAGGGATCTACTTCACTTCACAGAAAATATATTTCCCAGGAGATAATTAGTCCGAAAACTAACTGGCAAAAGGTAACATTTCAAAGCAATCATCTTGTGGAAATTCATTCCATCAAAACTAGTAGTGGATGTGTAAATGCCCTCTTCCCCAATATACAGCTTTACAGTGATACTGGATTTGGTATATATATATATAGTTTGGTGTGGTTGTTGTGGGTACAGCCACCCACATTGGGGTTATTGTTACAGCGATCCCACTTAGTGTGCTGTTATACTGTACAGTTTATGTTAAGAGGTTAAGTAGTTGTTAATCACAATATGTGTGGTTTTATGCCACCCCACACCCACCAAAGTGGGGGGCTGTGCCCCCCACACCAGCTCACCTATGTTTACCACCTCCAGGATTGCATTACATTGGAGAAGAGGACATATTCTCTGTCAGTACCATTGCCAATTATATTAAACTGGCAGACTGATTATTTACTGATGTGATGTTTTGGCAATTTGGTCTTGGTGGAATTACATAGGCCAAAATGAGTTCACTGTAAAATGAAGTGCATCCTAGTGAACAGTATTCTCTGTGTATTGCATAGGTTCATAGGTTCATAGGTTAGTACTAGGCTATCAGCCCTAGGGCCTATACAAGCCTAGCCATAACAATTCCCTGAATTTCTATCAGCCCTAGGGCCTATACAAGCCTAGCCATAACAATTCCCTGAATATTTCTTCCCACATTATTTACTTTCCTGGACCCCTGTCTAGCATCAACACAAAAGCATCTGCGTATGTGTTATTCACAAAAATTTGGTGTGTGCCACCCAGTACACTTACCATTGTCCACTGTAGAAGAGCTGATTACATCAGCCACCATGCACTCACCTGTATACACCCCTCAGACCTATCAGCCATGTGGCACATGCAGTAACTGTTATACAGACCTGTTACTTGTATTCAACTTTACCCGGGATATGACACAGTGCCACACCCCTTGTAGGAAAGGACAATAGACCAACATCCTGCTGGCACATAGATACCTAGAACACAAACAGAATACATTATGGAGATCACAATCAGTCACTGTTAATAACAGCTATAATGGATCATGGCTGGACAGCTACACACCCTGACGTGTAAGCATTGATCATTCCAGCTGACAACACGTTAAACAGCATTGCATTGCTAAACCTTAGTACATTCGTCTTGTGCATCAGAACCATATTAGCATGTTCCTGCATTGATGGAATGGAAGACAGGGATGTGGTACAGGTATCATCATATGCACAGGGTGTGTTGTGGGTTTGTCAGAGGCCTAGGCTGAGCCATTTGCTTGACATCATGTGTGTGTGGGTTAGGGAGTTCTTTATTAAATGGCCTGTGCATTTCTGCCATGTGGCTGCTCTATACTGGAGTATGTTGGACAGCTGCAGACCGTACATGGCAGGGTGCACAGTTCACTGTGTCCTGTGATGGACACAGGAACTGTGCCTGTCAGAGGTTGCATGGGAACTACCAGGCAGAAACCCAGATATGGTACTCTCCCCTGATGATAATTGTCTGTTGGATCAGTGTCCCTGTTGGGACCAGCCAGGACAACATGCATGTGGCCTGCTGCATTGTGGTGTGGACAGCACCCCCCTGCAGTGCTGGTGCTGCCACTACTGGAGCAGCTGCAAGTTATTACATGTCCACATAGACCTCCACCTGTTGGTGTTGCTGACCTACATCCACGTGGCCAACGACCTACTCCCTCCACATGCTCTACCACAGACACCACACGGTCAAGGATTCCCACCATCTCACCCAACCATCTATGCATGACCTCTGCAAAATAATGGTGGGCATCTGCAAGTTCACAGATGTAGTCACATACAGCAGGAAGAGTAGCCCTCTGCAGCCTCAGAATATCTTTGGTGTAACATTCCATACGTGCCTGGGCCTCCATGATGGCCCAAAACATGCATCTGGTGACACCTGCTGTGGCACTTCTGCCAGCAGCATGATAGCCAGCAGCCCTGTTACGAGCACCCCTGTACATCTGCCTGTGTGGGACCTCACTGGTCATCCAGCTATGGCTACTGTGTACAGACACACTTGCTATAGTCACCACACTTTCTTGTCCCATGCCACCACCCGCCAAATGTCCCTAATCTATGGCTACTGCTGATGGGGTATGTATGGGCATTGTGACTGTGTGCGGGGATGGGGTGGATAAAAGTGGAATGAAACAACCAATGGCACAGATTCCAGCCCCTGACAACCCTGCCTGTGCCTCCCACTATGCCTATCATCATTGCTCGTGAGCTTAACAGGGACACTAACATCAGTTTGACTGCAGGAGGGACCCTGGCCCACCTCACCACCTGTGAAGGGCAGACAAGAAATGTAAATTAAGACCAGTACATTATGGTTTACTTCTTCACACACTCACACACACACACACACACACACACACACATACACACACACACACACACACACACACACACACACACACACACACACACACACACACACACACACACACACACACACATGCTTACTACAGGTGAGGAACAGCACAAAGATATTACACAGACCTCTCATTACCCAACAGTCAACATGCATGATATATGGCACTCAACAGCATGCACTGCAGCCATACTCAGTCCTTACTACCAACATTATACAATCTCTATGATGCATGAGTTGTATTAGTAGGTGATGCCCCTTCCTATGGAACACACTGCACCCATGTACACATAATTACTGTGCACCTGTACAGCTCACTGACATGTACTGTGCACCATACCTCACGAGTGTACACACCATTGCTGAATGTGTATATGTGTGGCAGTTATGTTTGCTCTGTTGCTCACAGCCCCTATGTGTTTGTCTGACACATACCTGGAATGATATGAGGACTGATGCCACAATTAACGCTTCCGTCGCTTTAATTTGCAGAATCTCATCATCAGCAGTGCATGTATGTGCAATAAAATCCAGTTACATTGACAACCTTCAAAACTTAATGTGGATATGAGGAGTGTACACACCCTTATTGACATGCCAACCTCTTCTGTGATATGAAATGGGGCCACGATACTGAATTTGTTGACATTACACACACCATACACATATGACCAGCATGCAATCCTAAATGGCATCAAACAAAATGCATTGGTGTGCAGATGCTGAATGAGATGCATACAATATGTGGTTTGCATAAGTGTGCCACACCCTTAACACAATGGTTTTGTTGAAGCACCTGTTAAGTGAACTACAGCATTCACTATTCCTAGAAGGTGTATGCTAGCATGGCCCATCTTCACTTGCCATTATTTGGTCACTCTGCTCTACAAATGTCCCCCAACTCTGCCAGGTTGCAAGGTCAGCTCATGTGCACACCCCTTGGAGGTCACACAAGTGGCTTCACTATTGCTGTAGAGTCAGGGTTATGTCTGTCACAATTCATAACCTTGCCTTTGTTCAGATATTGCTATTCTTAGCAAGTTTTGGATGTATGCTTCAGTTCACTGTTGTATTTCAATCTGATACCCCTCCCCATCCTCAGCCTTATTGCAAATACTTGACAACTATGGGCGACACATGAGTGTTATTTTGCAGTGTTCCAGATTCCAAACACCATGTCTACTGGCCTAGTTACAGCTAATGAACAGCAAACCTAAAGGTGTACACTGGCACCAGCAAGCTAAAAATTGGGGATGGTGATCCTGAGGTGGAGTGAGGTGTTGCTTGTGCACCACACTATCTTTATGAATACTGTCTGTAGGTTTGAGCCTTGGTCTCATGACACCATTACACATTGCAACACATGCCTTTGGGACACTTGATGTTATGCGTATGCTACCTGTAGAGAGCCCTGGATGATGTATCATGTGGGACAACTCTTCTGTCTGTTTACCCTAACCCATAGGCCACACTTATGCAGAATCCAGGCAATTGTTGACATAGGTACTGCACAGGAAGTTCTTGCTAGACATTCCTGCAAGTCCCTCAGTGTTGCTGCATGTTTCTGGGCAGCCTCCATAACCAATTTGCAACATGTTTTGTCATCTGTTTTGGATGTAAGCATCTGTTTATTTTCTACATCAATTTTTATCCCATACTTTATTAATACATACATGACTATCTGCATTGTTTGCCATGGTATATACAATGGTAAGGTAAGGCTACTTTTCCCACTCCTGAGTGCTATCTTTCAGATATGGGATCCATTTCATGGTTTATAAGATGTGTGCAAGCCATGGCTGCCTCTGTTGCAGGTGAGTGGGCAAATGTCATGGACATACTTCTTGGACAGCAGACCATTACTTGGTATGATATTGAGGTCCTGTATTTGATGGAAGGTGTATACTCAAGAAGAGTGAATGCTGCCAGTACATCACAAGCTGCTTCCACCCACAGTATGTTATTTGGAGTGTGTGCACACATATGCTTCCAGTGTTTGTTAAGGTATGTATTCCCCATATTTGTTGTCCCTAAATATAGATTCCATATTACACATTCATTGCTCATGTTAGGATCACATTACAGGTTGTAAAAGGTGTGGAATGTGGTATTGTGGTTTGCCATTCCTTATATCAGGAACAGTGGCCATTGTAATAGTGGTGTATGCACTGCTGTAGCCACTGTATAAGGGTAATGTTTCAGACATGTCCGTACTGTAGGCCATTTGTCCCACCATAATGTTCATCTCTGTCCACACATCTTGCACTGACAGGTTGTTAGATGTATTGCAGGACTCTTACATACCCTTTAGATATGTCATCATGGTGACCAGTGTGATGCAGTGCAGTTAACACCAACAAAAAGTGAACATGAACAGCATGCATTATGGGTAGGTATGTTAAATGTGTGCATGGCAAATAGCATGGCCATAACATGGCCAGGGTATTGGCAAACCTGAACAAAACACCTCCATACTCACTCAGCCACAGGCTGCTGCCCTAGTTGTATATCAGAGGCACCTAAATAGTTGTGTGAGAGAACATCAGTAGGCCACACATGTGGCATTGGGTATAATGGTGGGATAGCATTTCCCACATTGACAGTACAAACCACAATACTAGAGATTATGCACATCTGTTCATTACTACACTGCATCAACAGACTATCTTATCTGACGCTATGCATGTATATACTTTACAGTTGAAAATGGATAAGCAACAGTGGTCTATTAATATGCCCTGGGGCGTTACTCTGCATGCTCCTTGTCCATTGTGTGGTGGCACCCACCTCTACAATGCTGCTCTTCAGCCTGCTGACTAGTCCTGGTGTCTGGTGCCCTTAAGACTGGTGAGAGCTCCTCAGCATGTGTCAGTGGGGCTTGATGGTATGGCCCCCACCTGTGGCTAGCTGGTCCTCCTAACTGCAGCAGCAGCAGCACACTTGCCTGATGGGCATGGTGGATTTCAGAGCTGTGCATCGATGCCGCACCTGCTCATAATTTCCAGTTGTGCAGGCTGACACATCGATTTGCACCCTGTAGACTGAGCTTGTTCTACAAAGGCGCTGTTTCTATCCTTGCAGATCCTGGGCTCTGTGGCCCAAATAGTATGGCATATGTTGCTGGATGAGGAATTGGATGATTGCACCATTTTCAAGGTTCATGAATGCTGGGCAAACGTATTCCTGGGACATTGTACCTGGAAGACATAAACAGGAAAAAAGGTTACACAGGACCTCATACGTTGTCCACTTGCACACGTCAACAGTGGATATTACCTGTAAATAATCCAGACTATACCATAAGATGTAAGCTGACATTGGACGGTT
>NW_025055589.1:0-7962 GCF_019279795.1 Protopterus annectens
GAAGTAGATACAATTCCAAAACTGACCAATCATGTAGAAGTAATAGCGGAAAATCATATATATAAGCCCGATGAGGCGTGGATACACAGCATAAGATTGTAGAATAGACCTGCAGGCAGAATGGAGTGGGTAGGGGAGGGGCCGTTGCTTTCGAGCACAATGATTGGGGCGTTGAGGTCAGATACATGGTCTGGCTCTAGTTCACCATCATGAAGTTAACTCATGCAGGGCCGGAGTCTCATGGGAACGCTTACAGAGTGGAGGCGGGTTGGTTGGGCTCATAGCCAGTCTCACTAGTGCTACTGAGGATTGCGTACTTTGGTGAGCAGGTTCGGCATCCTCGCCATCGCGGACCTGAAGTGGCATTAAAGACCAGTTGACCCAATGGATCCCAGGAGGCTGGATATGCCCCAGCATACTACTGAATGAGATTTTGTTTATGTATGTAGGAATTCAACTAGCGAATGCATGGAGATGTGTATTCCAATATTACTTGTTTTGCCAATACAGCTGCAGGTGTCGGCTCTGCGAATCGCAGGGCACATGACGAAAGGCTGGTGCGCTCGCCATACATGCAGGTTGGTAACGCATGATATGAATATTATGGTGTATGCGATAGCAGAAGAACACTGCAGTGTATTGATTAAAAGTAATAGAGATATTACCGAAGCAACAGAGTGAAAGTCTGCGGGTATGAAACATAGCAAGTTCATCAGTATGCAAGAATTAGAGCTGGAAGTATAATTGATAGTAATAAATAGTTCTGTAATACCAGATGTCCCACCATTAATTAAATGTGGTATAATATACAGTAGTCTCAGGTACAGCTTCAGAAGCTGAGTTAATCGCATGTGAGATATATCCTATTGAAATGCACAAGATCATGACAGAATTAGAGGCTGCTGGAAAGTGTTTGAATCATCCACCAGATCCTAATATGAACAAAGCCTAGGAAGTACCAACCTGAACTTTAATGAAATGGCAGGATGTGTGAGGTGACAGAAAGGGTCGTAACATCAATAAATAAAGAGTAGTAATAACTCCTGAATATATATAAGCTTCCAAGTATTGGTTCTACAGAACTAGAAATGCATGTGGGGAATTAAAAATTAACATCCAAAACTGATTTCCAGTGTGTCTGGAATCTTGAATGTTTAAGCCAAAGAAATATGTATAATGGTGATGACAGTCAACAAGTTTTCAAAGATAGAATGAATGATTGTCTGACATACTAAACATCCATAGTTGTCCCCTGCCCTGTCATCAAGAAGTAGTAGCAGGATGATGTATCTGATCAAATCTGAAAAAATAACTAGGATAAGTGATGTATCTGCTAACAAGGTCTAGTACATGACAGTCAATTAAAAATCATTTTGGAAACTATCACCCACAAGTTAATTGTGTTTCTATTACAAATGTATATCAATGTATAATTTATGAATGTATTCATCATTTTCTTTCTCCACCCCACCCTATATAATTACCAAATTAAAAACTCACTAAATATTGGGTATGTGAACATTTCATTAACCATGGACATTTGTCCTAAGTTGTTTCAAAAATATATGCATGTCCGTTGTCGTGCATGTGCCCTGTTCATACTTGCAAACCTGATGGCTCTGTTGCCATTAATCAACCCCAGTTTGATTGTGTATTTATGTTCAAATAATGCATGTGATATTGATATGCCTGTTGTTCAATGAAATGTTAATATCACAGGTGTTTGTTTAATGGGAATACCAGTGCATGCTGTTACAACTTAATTTCAAGATGGAATAATATGCTACTAACCCAAACTAACATAACATACTTTCCACAAAACCTAGAGACTCTTGGGAAGGCCGGGTCCCAGTGGACCACCCTCTCCCCACCTCATCTGGCTTACTTTGCACCTGGTACTAGTGCCCGAGGCGGGGACCCCTCCCTCTGAGGTGGCCCTGTGCCACCTTTCTCAGGTGGAAGCTTGCAGGATGTGGGGCCTGTCTCCCCCTCTGTGCAAGCGTGAAGCGGAGGAGCCTGTCCACTCACCCTCCAAGGTGTCCGGTCTGTAGTGCGAGAAGGGAGATTCAAGACTTCCTGTTCTTGAAAAGGCCCCTACGCCAGCTTGAGGCAGGGGTGGCACAGCTTTGCACAGGCATCCTCCTCGTTGTCTTGCCTGCACAGTTTCCTTGCTTTGCAGCCCCCATCCTGGGCTGTGAAGGAACAGAGTGGCAACTGCTGCATATGGTGGTGGGATATCAGGTTCCACCACTGTTGCCATCTGTGGGATCATGTGCCCTGGATATCCCTAAACCTCCTCGTCCCCCTCGGTCAATTGTGTAACCCCCCCCACATGTGTCATACACAGCCCCTGCATATGCATCTTGTCTGTCTTCTGTCTGTTAACCCACCCAACCTACCTCCCCAGCTACATACCAACTGCCCACCTTCACCCACGACATACCACTCTCACCCTTGATAAAAAAAAGGGCACTCTGTACCCACAAAAAAATTACGCCCCATACATAGCTGTCCATGTTGCACACATGTCCGGCTGGACATTGAAACTGTTAATTACAATTGAAACTTGTACAACAGGTATTAATGTTGTCCTGACACCTCTCTCAGGGGTGGAAGGTTTCAAATGTCTCACCAAATTACATTACAAATGCACAGCTGTTGCTGAGAAAGACATGGGCTGAGCGCTATGGGCCTCACCACCATCCTTCCTGCAAATCCCAAGCTTGTTTCCCTGCTGTCTTACCCTCTTTGGCTGACCCCTTGCATTTGCGCCGCCATACTTTCCTGTCACCCTTTTTCTTTTCTTTTCTTTCAACCGAAATGGCTGGCGTAGTGTGCACTTGTGACAAACTTCATGACACCCATGCAGATGGGAACTGAAAGTTCAGCTGCTGAATCCTACACTAAGTAATCGCAATGTCACGAGCACATCCACTCATGCATGGGAATCGTGCCATCCTGGGCAAATCAGAACCAAAATGCTCTCTATCCAAAAAAGGAAGCCAATCTGGTGGTAATTACTGCCATAAACAAACTTTACAACAAAGGAAGAAACTTTTGCAGAAAAGCAGGAAAATCCCAGGATGCAAAACTCCTTACTAGCCTCAGTAAGAAACTGAGATGCCTCATAAAATCCTCCAAAGCTAGTTATGTAAAATAAAATTGCCAAAGATTCCAAAGACAACCACCTGCCACAAAAGCATTCTATGCTAACGTATGTCAGGAGAATCTAAATGGCAATGCTCAGATCTGCTCTGAGCTAAACAGAATGGCAATAAATATAACTGATCCAAAGGATATTGCCAATATCCTGGCAGATTGATTAGAACCGGTGCCAACTTTCACCCCTCTCACTCCTCTAAATGGCCCATCTCAATGCCGGAAGATTGCCAAATTCCAGTAATAACAGCCACACAGGTACAAAGCAGCACTCTCTAAAGCCAAGAATACAGCATCCATGGGACCAGATGACATCCGGGCTGCGTACTACATGAACTACAATATGAACTGGCACCTCACCTAAGTGTCATGTTTAATCATACTCTCACCTTAGGTTTCGTACCCACTGAGTGGCATGAGAGCTACAGTTATCCCAATAATCCACAGGATCCACCTTGGATCCGGAAACTACCGTCCCATCAGTCTGACAAGCCTTATCTGCAAGGCCATGGCGTATTATCATGGAACTTATAAGAAACAAAAGACGTATTGGCAACCTTCAAACACTGGACCCCACCCAGTTTGGTTTGTGAAGGGCCGATCTTGTCTCCTGAACCTGATTGACTTCTTTGAATCAGTCTCCAGAGCCATGGACAAGGGTAAGGTGGTCCACACAGCCTATCTAGACCTTGCCAAGGCCTTTGACACCATCCCCCACTCTGGAATCATAGATAAACTTACTAAGTTGGGTATTAATCCCTATGTCACCCAATGGGTTGCTAAATGGCTTACTGATAGTACCCACACTGTAAAGTAGCCAACTCAAATCCAGCTCCAGACAAGTGACAAGTGGAGTACCTCAGGAGTTCAGTCCTGGGGCCATCTTGTTTGGCATCTGCTTCTCTGAAGTACAGGTCAACACTAAAGGGACTCTGGCTAACAAAGTTTGCAGATGACTGCAAACTGGGAGCCATTATTGAATCCCAAAATGATGTGGATACTCTACAAAAGGGCCTTACAGAAACAGATGTTTGGTGCCAGAGCCATGGGCTCAAGCTCAATGCCAAAGAAATGTATTGTTATCCCTTTGGAAAAAACATGTATCCATGAATTACCATATAGGTGGCAGTACACTAAACACAGAAAGTGTGATAAGAGACTTAGGGACACAGGTGGACAGTGGTCTCACCTTTGATAACCACATCGCCACAACAGTCAGGAAATCCTTCTATGTGGCACCTCATCACGAAGGGCTTTTCATCCAGAAAAGGAGGTCATTGTCCCACTGTACTCATCCCTCATTCAACCATTATAGAATACAACGCCCCATTTGGTATGTACCTCTCAAGACATCTGCAACAACTGGAAAGGCCTCAGAAATACCTCTCACTAAAAGAATCACAGGCCTAAAAGCAGATGCCCTATGCTGACCGCCTTAAAAACTCCAGCTATACTCTCCATAGCATATCGTCTACTCAGAAGTGATCTCTGCTTAACATACAAGGCCATGTCAAACCCAGAGCTGTTGGACATGCTACACTTAAGAAATCCCAATCCCTCAGAGCTACACGCTCAGGGATCCTAAACCTTAATCATCACAATAAAACAAACATGCTGGAGGGATAGGTTCCTGACCCAGAGACACCCCAGACTCTGGAATAGATTGTCCATACATGTCAAGCAGAGTGCCTCTTTGGACCTCTTCAAGAGGAACAGCGTTGACAATTGGATGGGAGAAAATTCACCCCAGGGATCCGTCCAAATTCGCCCTGCTAGACAGGGGTCCAGGAAAGTAAATAATGTAATGGGAAGAAATAGCCAGGGAATTGTTATGGCTGGGCTTTGTATAGGCCCTAGGGCTGATAGCCTAGTACCAACCTATGAACCTATGAACCTATAGACCTGTAGACCTGTGACGTAACAGAGCTCACCCACTAGTGCGCGCCTTGTGAGCTTTCCGCGCCAAGTAAATGTGAGACCTGGTTTTAAGTGGCTTAAAAGTGCCTTTGGCACTTTTGATTATTGACAGAGTCCTGTCACTCATTTTTTGAAAGAAAAATAAATTCCACTGCCAGTCTCAAACCCAGGACCTTAGTAACTTACTAGCCTGTATAGAGAGCCACAGTACCACTAAACCCATGACTCTCCTTATTACAAAAAGCATAGTGCTTTAAAATAAATATAACATGTATTTTACAGAATCAATATAAAAGGCTGACCGCTAGGATGTGCACTACCCAAAGCATGTCAGGTAGATTTTTAATGCACCCAAATTACTGGATTCCCATACTAGTTTGGTGGTAACAGAAACAGCCCTGCTAATTGTTAAGCTTGTACATAATAATGTAAGTGTACATGTATACATATACTGAGAAAGTATTATATGTACATATATATATATATATATATATATATATATATATATATATATATATTAATACATATGGGGGAAATATAGTGGTAGGTGTCAGTATTCATGCACACTCACTACGAAACAGTGAAGATCAAATGCAGCAACCCAGAATCACAACGCAGCCTGACTTTCTGCAAGGACTTACTAACCCTTTAACTGTGTAAAGGTGCAGCTTCAGCACTTTGATTGACAGGTCCTGTACTCATTTCAAAAGAAAAATAAATTCCCACTGTCAGCCTCAAGACCCAGGACCGCTTCGCCGGCGCTAACACTAGTCTGTATGACCTACCACTAAAGCCATGACTCTCATACAAGAACATAGTGCTAAAATAAATATAACATGCTAATAGTAGGAATCAATATAAAGGCAATATAGGATGTGTACCACACCAAAGCATGTCAGGTAGATTTTTTAATGCTTAAAATTACTGGATTCCCAGCATACTAGTTTAGTGTGTAACAGAAACAGCCCTGCTAATTGTTGGCTTATACACTAATAATGTAAGGTAATGTACATATATGAAAGTATTATATGTACACACACACACAAAACACCACACACACACACACACACACATATATATATATATATATATATATATATATATATATATATATATATATATATATATATATATATATTAATACATATGAAATATAATGGTAGGTGTCAGTATTCATACTACTCACTGCAGGAGAGCAGTGAAGATAAGAATGCGGCAACCAGGAGATCTACAACTTTTAGTACGACTCCTGTGAGACTTACCAGCCCTTTTAACTGTATGAGGTGCCTTCAGCACTTTGATTGACAAGCCCTGTACTCAATTTGAAGCAAAATAAAGCATGCCTAGTAGGCCTACCACAAGACCATTGTATTACTAGTCTAATATGACCTACCACTAGCCATGACTCTCATACAGAGATATGAATTGCTTGCTAAAATGGTATAACATGTGTAATGGTAGGAATGAAGATAAAAGAGCAATATAGGATGTGTACTACCCAAGGGCATGTCAGGTAGACTTTTACTGTCCTAATTACTGGATTTAGTTTAGTGTTAGCAGAAACAGCCCTGTAATTGTTAGCTTGTGCTTAATAATGTAAGCTAATGTACATATATGAAAGTATGTATATGTACACACACATATATATATATATATATATATATATATAAATATATATATATATATTAATACATATGGAAATATAGTTGTAAGGTGTCAGTATGCATGCACTCACTACAAGGGAACAGGTGAAGGACAGCAACCTGACTTTTACAACACAGCATGAATCATGAGACTTACTAACCTTCACTCCTGCAGAACACTTAATGCGACAACATACCAGCATGATTACGCCCTTACAATCTGGAAGGGCAATGCCTATCTGACATACTTGTACATAGCACTGTCCTGAAATCACAGTGAGACATGCAATCAGTACACAACTGGCTGCATGCAATTGCTTAAATGCTGCCTTACAATTGGTGCAGAAGGCCGTCACGGCGGACCTGTGCAGATACCTGCAAAGCATCCAGTACTAGCTTGCTCCACATGCAGCCATTTCATTGCCAAGGCAAGACGGAGAAATAAAACAATAAAGGCAGTGATAAAAGAAACTGCATCATCACAGCAACAAAACCAGCAGCAGCAGCGAGGTAGCAGCAGTGACACAGCAACAGCTGACACAAAACACAGGTAATGCAAAATTAGCGGAGTTAATGCTGTGTTACTGTGAGAACCTCAAATGTATCATGGATTCACTATCTATAGGTATGTCCATGAGATAGGTTGTGTGTACATAGTCCTGATATATATACGTATGTAATATTTGCTGTACATGTCTTCCATACTTAAAACTTCCATAGCAGAACACAAAGGCCAGTGTGCATATGATGCAGTAGTTCCTGCCGGTCAGTAGAGGAGTTCCTCCTCATTGGTGTGGGACCACTGTGTATATGGCACTATTCCAGTACATATCCTGTAGTATGGCAGGGTTTTAATATCAGTCTGTAATGTGGTGCTATATGTCCCTCTAGGGTGAGCATTATCCCGCATCAGGGATACCATTTTGTAACAGTGATGTATTGTGTTCTGCAATGTTGAGGTGGCCCTCACTGGACATGTGAGATGATAGGAGGTTACATTCATCTGTGATAACTAATTCCATGTGTGAAGAATGGGAATACCTACACCTAAACTGTCTGCAACAATATTTGCCAATATCTGTGCATTTGGTGAATGTGAGCATCACCACCACTGCTGACCACAGATGCTGCCTTGCCTTCATGTGAATCTGCTCTATTAGCTGCAGTAGCCTCCTTTATTGTTATACAATGTGCCTGTATCTGTAGTCCACTGGACAGGATAAATAAGTGGTGTGCATATGTC
>NW_025055590.1:0-8165 GCF_019279795.1 Protopterus annectens
CAAGTTTTTGTACCATTACTATCAGGAACATTTGCCCTCTCAACGAATCTAATATTTACTTAAATGCCAGGGTCACTCCAAAATAACTGCCAATTTTTATTTAAAATACTAATAATACTTTGATGGTCATTAGAAAACTTAATTACAAAAGGACAGGAATACTTAGAAGGGTCAACTTTATTAGAAGTCCTAAGAATACTTGTGACATTACCTACTGTGTTGACCACCACAATTGGTAGACTGTTCTGATTATTTCTTCTACACACAAATTCCTTTTGTATTGTGGAGCACAAACTAGTGGGAAACCCTCTGGCCAAAAACAACTCAGTCAGTGTTTCACACTGCAAAAGAAAATCATGATCTGTACTGACCATCCTGGCAATCCTCACAAACTGTCTCTTTACTATACCACTCTTTAGAAATTCAGGATGATTGCTCTCAAAATGTAATAAACTATTACAATAGGTAGGTTTCCTATACACATTTCTTACAAAGCATTTCCTGTCATGATCTTTTTTGATATCCACATCTAAATAATTGATACCATCTTTTTTATGTGTAAAAGTGAATTTTAGAAAATCAGTGGTGTTGTTTAAGTAATCAGTGAAAGCGGAAATATATTCCCCGTATCATTCCACAAGAAAAATAAATCATCAATATAATGTAAATAAATTATCCATTTGTTGGCAAACTCTGAACTGAGCAAGAGTGGGTCCTTGGGAAGACTACTTAGAATTCAGGGAACTATGTTGGCAAATTAAGTTAAATGCCTGTACCCCCCCCCCCCCCAGGTCTCAATGACAACATCAGTATTAGTAGCTTATTAAGGCTGCATTCTTATGTTATATAGCAGGAGTATCCAACCTGCCCTCAGAGCTCTTCCATGTGGCCCGCGACCCTTAAATTTAAATTTAAATTTAATTTCACTTTTTTTCCATGTGTTTACACGTCCGCGTAGTTTTGCTGTTCTGCGCATGTGCCAACTTTCTTTTTTTTACGTTTTTTTCATACCAGCGTCTTTCCGCTGGTATGCAACTGAAACACCGTTGATTTTTATATTACTGGTAAAGAAAAGCTGCAGGAAGGAGCGAGATCGTAGCGTAGAGAGAGGATTTATTATTTTTTAGTTTATTTCGTTGTGTACACACCGACTACACTACAACAAAGGTAAGTTAAGTATTTTGCTCCCTTAGAACTAGCTAGGTAAGGAAAATTAGTTAAAAACTTTGCCTTCATGCATCCAAAACACTTTCGATTGAATATTAAGGAATGGATGCTACAAAAATTAAAGTAGCAATTGGAAAAGAGAATGAAACAATTACGGATTCTGTGTTGGAAGAGCTGGAATCAATGTAAACAATAGTGTTTTGGGGGAAAATATTTCTTCCTGCACATCAACTGTTGATACTGAGTTCTTGGAACAAAGCAGGTGTAGTGTGTGTTCCATCATCGGTGGTGGGTTCTGCAGTGTTTTTATCGCAAAAATTAAAGATGTGAAAGATGCCTTGGCTTATAAGTTTATTTGCATATTTTAACTGTAACATAATCCATGTCCCCAGAGTGGTAGCTGCTGAATAAAGTCAATAATCTTAAAAGTAAAATTACCATGTCAAAGAAAATAATTAATCAGTGAGAAACACATCGCTGAGTGTAAAAGCATTTTTATATTTATGTCACAAGACAGTGACCTTAGCAGTCCAGAAAATATACCTAAAAGTTAGTTTCATGCTGCAGAGAGAGAAAATTGTTTGTGAAATCTGTAGTAGCTGCCACTGTACTAGTTTATAAGTAGAACAATTTTTAAAAATTACAATGGATATGCATCATTTTTGACTTTGAAAAACATGCTGGTGTTTTACTTATATTGTATGTAGAGGCCTCTGTTTAACTGCAGTTTAACAAAGTAGTTATCTATTGTATTCTTAACTACAAGCCACGACATGATTGTATGTACTTCAGGTTAAAAAAAGAAAAACTGCATCAGTGTAGTGCTGTGGTGAAATATAGCTCCAGAATGTTCTGTGTCTTTGGTTTCACATTGTTTTAAGTAAGATATTTTGGTTCACAGAAGGCATGACACAAATTTTGTAAAGTAAGGGGTAACTGATTGTTTTACAGATGGTAGTTGCACAGTGAACAAAGACCACTGAGACCAATACATAGCTATTTTGTACATGTACTGAAAATGAATTGATTTGGCTAACTGCTCATAGCCATGTATATACAGAGCAACGGTGCCTACAACAAGTAATAAGGGTAATGTGTGAAAAGAAGGAACAAAATAAGCAGAGCTGTATCGTCAATACAGATGGAACTACCTTTCCTTAAGTCACAATATTTTGTACCTGCAACAGGTGTTCTGTCACCTGCCCTTTCTTTATTGGAATTCTTAAATTGGTGTGTTTTATTTCATTTTATTTGCAGAATTAAAGGTACCCTCTGGGAAGACCAACTAAACTAGAATTGGAGTACATGTGTTTCAGACCTGTCTTTGACTATTTAGAAACCATATGATTATTACACATCATGTTAAAGTTAATTACTATGAAATTGGGAAATGGTTAACACTCTGTGATTAAAACAATATACAATAAGTGTAAATCACAGAGCAGATTTAAAGGGGTGCAATTGTTTACTTGACAAGAGGACAGTGGTTACTGGTCTAGTTGATGTGCACAGTGAGATATGTAGTTTTCTATACAGGTCTGTAGGCTAGAAAATATAGTACATTTTATTTGTATAATAAGAGGAAAAAAGCAGTTTATAGATAGACAAAACTACACAGCGAAACACAATAAGCTTCAGTTCACTAAATGTTTGCACTTACACTTTGTATTATGCCAGAAAAGAAAAATGCAAAACAGGGCTAGGAATAATATATTATTCATGTGCAGTTGTTACACATTACTGATGTGTTGATTAAGATAAATAGTTTTAGGAGATAGCCTTGGGTGAAAGAGACATGGTGAATTTGATTTCATTATGGTAAAAGGATAGGTTGTTGGGGAATTGCATCTGGAACTTGATTTTATGCTTAATAACATCTGAGGCACCATGTCACGGAGAAAGTTTACGGTGCTTACTTTCAATAATTTCTCGGGGAGATCTTGGGAAATTGTGATTGTGTACTGTATGCGTGTTCTATGGTAGTGCTTCTGTTTTTTTGTAGGTAGCAAGGATGAAGCTTGCATCATCTTGGTAGTTTAGGAGCTTTACGTAAATGGATCTTAGTGTTGTGGTGTCTTGATTTTTGGTAAAGTGCTTTCGATGTGCCCTCTCAACTATGCAATCAGTGATTGAATCACTTGATTGGAAGTAAGGAATTGAAAGATTTGTTTGAGTTGAGGACAACTGGTTTTATCATATTTTCAAGCAAACCTCTTATAATAAGATTGTTCCATACTGCTTCTTGCCTCTAAAAAAGTTTATACTACTGCACCTACTACTGTGGGTGGGAACATCTTGTGGATAAGTGCGACATTATTAGATCTATGGATCTGTGATTATCCTGCATATTTTCTGACTCTCTGCAAAAAGCTTGAGAGGATTTAATAGTAGAATTGTCACTGTGATGTGAGAAGTGAATCACATCTTTCATCTTCCAGTAATTTCTGAAAACAAATCAGTTTTGATTGAAGTTCTTTCCTTCTCATGCAGGAAACCCTGTGTATGATTTTAAGTACATGCATAACAACCTCCTTTTGAATAAATGGGAGGGTTTCTTGCTGATTTTATTTGCTAGTAGGATATTAGATTTTTAAAATAATGGAAAGGAAGAGCAATATGACTAGATAAGGTTGAAATAAAAGTGGTTGATCATTTGGCCAAATAAAATGATCTAGGTCTAGTTCTACTGCTAACCTTATGGTGCAAACAAAAGACATATTTACTGTAGTAGCAGGAAGGGGCACAGTTTTCTGCTTTATGTCACGGAAGAAATATGTACATGAGGTCCTGGCAGTGGTGCAGAAGTTAAAGGTTGTGAGCTGTAGTTCTTATAGCGCGGGGTTTGATTCCCCAAATTTCGTTTGCCTAATGTGGCGACCAGCAAGCAAGTCATAATCAGCCTGTGTTTTTAGGTCTCCCTGGAAGGCACTGTGTTTGCTACAGGTGTATTATTATTAGCACATAAGCCTAAGGGCTATGTAACACCTGTGCATTACCGAGAAAAAAAGAATGATGCTAGCTAGTTCTTCAAAAGGTGAACCTTTTCTAATGATATCAGAAAATGAAGAAAGAAGTTATAACATGATGAAAGAATTATTAAAGGCCATTGCACATTTTAAATTCCCCATGATTAGCTGGACTGGTGGTAGATTAGGTATGTCCTGCAGAAGAGATGTGAAACTCCCTTGTTCTTGGTGTAACAGAACTAAACTAGTAATTATGTTTGCTATGAGTAGACTTCTTTTGATGTCAAAAGACGTCCATATAGTCTAAATCCTTATAATGATGCTATTATTAACATTGTACATGGAAACAACATTCACAAAGCTCCTGTGCAACAATTACTGATATTCATACAAGATGAAGCAAGTTATGTATCCATGTGTGTGTATGCGTGTGAGTGTGTGTACATGTGTGATAGTGTGGTAATACGCATGTGTTATGCTGTGATATTATGCGTGTGTGTGTCAATGAGAGTGTGTGAGGTGTCTATTGTCTGTGAGTGTGAGTGTGTGTGTGTGTGTGAGTGTGAGTGTGTGTGTGTGAGTGTGTGTGAGTGTGTGAGTGTGAGAGGGAAAGTTAGTTGGTAGTAACTTTTGAGCCAGAAAAACATCATCCTCATGGATAGAGTGAGTCCCATGCACACGTGTTTAACGTGGTTTACAGTGAAATTTTACCCACAACCAAAACTATATTTTCCAGTACTTTTGTCAAAGCCCATTTTCCATTGTACCTGATTTCATTAAATCATTCATTCCATATAGTCCATGTTACATAGAATATGATTCTGTCCATTTTCTTGGCTTCATTCTGGGATCTTGTTCCATAAAACCCATACTCTATCATGTCCATGTTTAACATTTCAAAATTTTAATAACTTTTAATTAAATCATGTTTACATACTTCTTTCTACAGTTTTTGAATTCTCTCACATTAAGAAAACATGTCCTATAGTTTCCAGTTCTTTATACTTTTTACATATTCTACCTTGTTTTCTCTTCTATGGCATATTTGCTCCCACTGGTAATTTTCCTATGGATAACCTCCACAAAAAATCATTAATTCTTTACTTCTTTTATAATTTTTGTATCTCATCATTATTGCTTTCTTCTTATCTATAAGTTCATAGGTTCATAGGAGAATTGCCTAGGCTACTGTGTGGCGCAGGGCCTATACAAAGCCTAGTCAGATGAGTACCCTGGCTTCATCCAACCAAAATTATTTTCCTGTACCTATGAGCAGAGCCACAGAAGTGATCCCCAAGGTGAAGTTCCTATTTCCCAGCCAATCATCAAGTTTCTTGAAGAGTACTAATAAGGAAACTTTGTTTGATATAGATAGGTAGTTTGTTCAGAGTATGGGAAGTCTCTGGGACTAGAATCCTCCAGCATGTTCTGTTTATTGTGGTGACAAGGTTTTGGGTCCTGGCGTGTGGCTTGGAGGGGTTGGGATTTCTTTAAGTGGGCATGTCCAGCGGTTCTGGGTTTGACATAGCACACGTGAGCCCAGAGGCAGAGATGTACTCTAGCGAGTAGGTGTTAATACAGCGGATGAAAGCTTCTGGAGATTTTTGAGGAGCGGTCTGCATGGGGCATCTGTTTGAGGGCTGCTAATCCTCTTTGTGAGGGTACTTCTGTGGTCTTTCCAGTTGTTGTAGATGTCTTCGAAATTTTGTACAAAGGCGTTGTACTCTGCCTTTGATTAATGGTGATGAGCGGAAGGAGGAACATGACCTCTTTTTGGGATGAGAAAACCTTTGTGATGAGGAGTTGTGCCGCGTGAAAAGTTTCCTGTCTGCTGTGGTGATATTGTTATCAAAGGAGAACTACTGTCCACCCGTGTCCCAAGGTCTCTTATCACACTTCGATTGTTAGGATTTACTACCTATGTAGCAGTTCATGGAGTCTAGTACAAAGGGACAATGCACTTTTGGCATTGAGCTTGAGGCCATGGCTTTGACCCTGGGCTCTGTCTCAGTGAGGCCCTTTTTTGCTTGGATGTCCATATCATTGGGGTTTAGGATTATTGCTCCTAGTTTGATCTCTGCAAACTGTTAGCCAAAAAGACCTTCTGTAGCCTGTATTTGAAGGCGTGAATGCCAAACGGGAGGGACCAGGACTGAACTCTGTAGTACTCCTTGTCTGGTCTGAAGTTGAATTTGGAGTCTGCTAACTTTCCTGATGTGGGTTCTGTCAGTGAGCGGTTGGCAGCCCATCTTGTGACATGAGGTTTATACCTAGTTTAGTGAGTTTTGCTCCTATAATTTCAGGCGTTGGTGTCTCTGTTTGCAGCGGCCTTGAAGACCAGGCTCATCAGGCTAATAGGGTGTGGTTCGGGTCTGTCTGGCGACCCCTTTGTAGAAGTGGGATAAGCACGTCCATGAATTAAGCCATTCCAGTGGGCACAAAGCTAGGGTGAGGCTATGACTGAACATGGCACTTGAGCAGGGTGCCAGTTCATTCTGGTTCGCATATGCATCACAGCCTGAGATGTCAGGTCCCATGGATGCTGTGTTCTTAGCTTTGGAGGTGCTTTTACCTGTGCAGCCATGATTACAGGAACTGCATTTTCATTATAGAGATGGGCCCTCTTTGTGGGTGGGATAACTGTCAAGGTCGCCATTCATTGGAGCGCCAAAAGCCTGAGATATGAGGCTATGATTGAACATATGGTACTTAGGTGGGGTGCAAGTTTGCTCTGTAGTTTCATATGAAGCGCAGCCTGGGATATTTGTCCAGGTCCCATAGATGCTGTGTTCTTACTTTGGAAGTGTAGTTTTACTTGTGCAGCCATATGATTACAAGGAACTTTGCATTTTTTTCGGTAGGAATAGGCCCCTTTAGGGGGTGAGAGGGGGGTAAAGTTAGCACTGAACCTATCTGTCAGGATGTTGGCAATATCAGTTGGTTCTGTATATTTAGTGCCATTGTGCTGTAACTCAGAGCAGATCTGAGTGTTGCCATTGAGATTCTTGACATAGCTATAGAATGCTTTGTGGTTGTCTTTAGAATCAGTGGCAATTTTGTTTTCACAACTAGCTTTGGATGATTTTATGAGGGATCTCAGCTTCTTACTGAAGCTGACCAGGGAGTTCTTCCAATCATGGGATTTTACTCTTTTTTGCAACAGTTTCTTTCTTCTGTTGTAGAGTTTGTGTATGGCAGAGGACCACCAGATTGGCTTAATTTTTTTGGAGGATAGCGTCTTAGTTCTGTTAGGGATAGCACAATCCATGCACTCGTCTAAATGCTTATAAAGTGCAATTGTGTAGGATTCATCAGTTGTACCTCTATTCTCCATCTGCATGGGTGTCGTGAAGTTTTCCACTTCTGTCTTAAGAAGCGTGAAGTTGTCTTTGGAGAAATTTTTTACGGTAGTTTCCCTAATGGGGGGTGGAGATGGGATGTGGATGTCTACGGTGATTAGCTTGTGGTCAGATCTTACCAATGAAGAATTGACCTTTGGTGTGGAACACCGGTCGCCCATGTTGGTAATGACCAGGTCTAGGATACTGATGCCCCTGGTGGGGGTGTGGATAAGTTCATCCAAGGCATTGGAATTTATGAATTCCAGAAAATGCTGAGCAAACGAGTTGGTGCATGAGTAGTTTTCCCAGTTAATGGTGGGGTAGTTGAAATCACCCATTATTAGGGTGTTGGGTTGTAACCTAATATTTTCCAGTGTATCTAGAAATGAGGAGTGGGAATCCTGGGGCATGGTGGGGGATCTGTAGCAAGCTGCAATTTGGATTGCGGTCTTGCCCAGAGTTGGATAATCTCGGATGCATTATGCTGAGCAACTAGCCTGGAGGTGCAGGTATCCTTAATAAATATGGACACGCGTCTGCCTTTAGTGTTTTGGTCCAGGTTAGTTGGCCCAAAGGTGTGGTATGAATTATAACCTGGTAATGCAGGCATGCTCTCTGGAGCCTTGAACCAGGTCTCTGACACTGCACAGATGTCGAAGTTCTCCATTTTAAGGAGTGCCATGAGTGAGTG
>NW_025055591.1:0-5644 GCF_019279795.1 Protopterus annectens
AGAAAAAAACCCTCCTTGAATTAAAAGAATTAGAATGGCAGTTATTATTGAATGCCTTTTCTCCACCTGGTCTAAATGACTTGTGTAATATATCTATCATTTTAAAATATAAAAGTTACCTTAGGAATTGATACCACCTTTTTGATTTATTCTTAAAATTATAGGAAATCTTGTATACATGTAAAACAACTTTGTGATAAATCCTTTTTGGGATATTTTGTTTAGGTGATATTTCTTTTTAAGTGCCTTGTGTGTACACTTAGTCTATTAGATTGGACGTGTATTGTTTTTCCCACAAAGATATGTTTAAATAGTTTATAAAGGAACCATCTTACTTTAATTTCTTAAGCATTTGAGTATTTGGGACTGTCCTGTCTCACAATTTAAGTACAGGTACCATGTGGAGGTAACATAAAAATTATGGTTTCCACTAATATTAAATATATAAAGGATTTCATTAGGGGTACCACCATATGTTTAAACTATATGGTAATAAAATACCCCTTTTTAATATAAATACATACATATATTTTTATTATATATATTTTTTTAAAAACTGCTTTTTTTAAAAAAACATGTTTAACTTGGAATTGTACAGGAAATGACATCATGTATATGTTATATAAAAGTCATTTGGCGCTTTTTTTGTATTGTCTGAAGAAGCTCTTGGTTTTGGCTAGGAGCGAAAACGTTTTTATTAAAAATACGTTCACCTTCACTTGCGTTGGAGTTTTTTGGTCTGCCTACCTCGTTTGTTTATGCCTTTCTAAGCTAGTATAGTCCAGTTTTCTGGTTAGTTGCTGGAGTTCAGGGTTTTGTGTTGCCAGGATTATGTGTTTGCCCATACCTTACTTGGATAGAAGAATGTTTCTCTGTTCACCTGTGATAGAGGGGATCTTTGAGCAGCCCATCTGTCCCTGGAGGAGTGGTTTCAGCTCTGAAATTAGTAGTTTGTTGGCCATTTTGGGTAATTTCTATCGCTTTTATTTCCCTGCTATAAAACCCACATTTGCAAGGTTTTTGCGCTTGTATACAGCACAGAAAGCTCCTACCTGGTGCCCTGCAGAGTTCTACAGCAGCAGAGAGACAAAGGAAAGACTTTGGAGTGATTACGTATCATTTTTATGCATTTCCTTGCCTTTAGCTAATTCTGCCTAAAACGCCAATTTTTTAGAGTTTCTGTGATTTAAAAAGCTTGTTTCAGCTACATATTGTAGTTATTTTATTGCCTGCGCTTTAACAAAGTCATTTTTGTGTTTAAATTACCTGTTTAACTGTTGTAGGCTACGCACTCAAGTGTGATAGCCATTTCTGTGCATTTAAACTTTTTTTATTGTATCTGCTTTATTTTCTACAAAAAACAAAAAAGCAAAAAAAAATACTTGTTTTCCTGCCTTTCTAAGCTAGTATACTCCAGTTTTCAGGTTAGTGCTGAATTCAGGGCTGCGTTACAAGTTTCTGTGTTTGCCCATACCTTACTTGGATAGAAGGAAGTTTCTCTGTTCACCTATGAGAGAGGGGAGCTTTGGGCAGCCTTTCTGTCCCTGGAGGAGTGGTTTCAGCCCAGAAATTAGTAGTTTATGGGCCATTTTGGGCTAATTTCTATCTCCTTCACTTCCCTGCTATAAAACCCGCATTTGCGAGGTTTTTACACTTGTATACAGCTCAGCAAGCTCCTGCCTTTTGCCCTGCAGAGTTATACAGCAGCAGAGAGACAAAAGAGAGACTTTGGAGTGATTAAGTATAATTTTTCTGCATTTTCATGGTGCCTTTAGCTAATTCCGCCTAAAACACCGATTTTTTTAGAGTTTATGTGATTTAAAAAGCTTGTTTCAGCTACATATTGCAGTTATTTTACTGCCTGCAATTTGACAAAGTCGTTTTTGTGTTTAAATTACCTGTTTAACTGTTGTAGGTTACATACTCAAGTGTGATAGCCATTTCTGTGCATTTAAAGTGTTTCTTTGATTGTATCTGCTTTATTTTCTGAAAAAAAAAAAAAAAAAAAAATACTTGTTTTCCCGCTTTTCTAAGCTATTATAGTCCAGTATTCAGGTTAGTTCTATATTCAGGGCTGCGTTACAAGTTTTCTGTGTTTGCCCATACCTTACTTGGATAGAAGGAAGTTTCTCTGTTCACCTGTAAGAGAGGGGAGCTTTGAGCAGCCTATCTGTCCAACTAAAATTTCCTCATCTCTTTCATTTCCCTGCTATAAAACCTGCATTGGTGAGGTTTTTGCACTTGCATACTGCTCAGAAACCTCCTGCCTGGTGACCTGCAGAGTTCTACAGCAGCAGAGAGACATAAGAGAGACTTTGGCGAGATTATAATTTTCTGCATTTTCTTGCTGCACCCTTCCTAACTAATTCCACCTAAAACACACACACCGAGTTTGTGCCATTTAAAACTTGTTTCAATACACATATTGTAGTTATTTTACATCCTGCACATTAACAAAGTCATTCTGTGTTTAATTTACCTGTTTAACTGCTGTATGTTACATACTCAAGTGTGATAACCATTTCTGTGCATTTAAAGTGTTTCTTTTATCGTTTCTGCTTTATTTTCTGAAAAAAATATATATATACTTGTTTTCTCACCTTTCTAAGCTAGTATAGTCCAGTTTTTGAGTTGAGTGCCTGAATTCAGGAGCTGTGTTACAAGTTTTCTGTGTTTGCCCATACCTTACTTGGATAGAAGGATGTTTCTCTGTTCACCTGTGAGAGGGGACTTGTGGGCAGCCTATCTGTGTCCCTGGAGAAGTGGTTTCAGCCCAAAAATTAGTAGTTTATTGGCAATTTTTGGCTAATTTCTACCTCTTTCATTTTTCTGCTATAAAACCCACATTTGCAAGGTTTTGAGCTTATATACAGCTCAGCAAGCTCCTACCTGGCGCCCTGCATAGTTCTACAGCATGGAGACAGGGGCGGAGTGATTAAGTATAATTTTTTATGCATTTTCTTGCTGCCTTTAGCTAATTCTGCCCAAAATGCCAATTTTTAGAGTTTATGTGATTTAAAAAGCTTGTTTCAGTCCCATATTCTAGTTATTTTACTGCCTTCACTTTAACAAAGTCATTTTTGTGTATACATTACCTGTTTAACTGTTGTAGGCTACACTGCTCCAAGTGTTATAATACATTTTCTGTGCATTTAAACGGTTTTTTATTCAACATCTGCTTTATTTTCTGAAAAAAAAAAACAAAACAAAATAAAAAAAATACTTGTTTTCCCACCTTTCTAAGCTAGTATAGTCCAGTTTTCAGGTTAGTGCTGAATTCAGGGCTGTGTTACAAGTTTCTGTGTTTGCCCATACCTTACTTGGGTAGAGAGTTTCTGTTCACCTGTGAGGAGAGGGGGCTTTGGGCAGCCCTATCTGTCCCTGGAGGGTGGTTTCAGCCCAAAATAGTAGTTTATTATTTTTTTCACTTTTTTTCCCTGCTATAAAACCCCCATTTGCAAATTTTGCACTTTATACAGCTCAAAACCTCCTGCCTGGTGCCCCGCAGAGTTTGCAGAAAAAAAAATTTGGAGTGATTAAGTATCATTTTCTGCATTTTCTTGCTGCCTTTAGCAATTCCCCTAAAACCCCAAATTTTTTTAGAGTTTCTGTATTTAAAAAGCTTGTTTCATCTACATATTGTACTTATTTTACTGCCTGCACTTTAACAAAGTCATTTTTGTGTTTAAATTACCTGTTTAACTGTTCTAGGTTACACACTCAAGTGTGATAGCCATTTATGTGCATTTAAAGTGTTTTTATTTTTTTATCTGCTTTATTTTCTGAAAAAAAAAAAAACAAAAAAAAAAATACTTGTTTTCCCACCTTTCTAAGCTAGTATAGTTCAGTTTTCAGGTTAGTGCTGAATTCAGGGCTCTGTTACAAGTTTCTATGTTTGCCCATGAGTTTGGATAGAAGGAAGTTTCTCTGTTCACCTGTGGGGAGGGGGAGCAGCCTATTTTCCCCGGGGGGTGGTTTCAGCCCAGAAATTAGTAGTTTATTGGCCATTTTGGGCTAATTTCTATCTCTTTCATTTCCCTGCTATAAAACCTGAATTTTTAAGGTTTTTACACTTGTATACAGCTCAGCAAGCTCCTGCATGGTCCCCAGCAGAGTTTTACAGCAGCAGAGAAACAAAACGATTTGGCGTGATTTATAAATTTTTTTGCATTTTGGTGCCTTTAGCTAATCCCTTTAAAAAACAGATTTTTTTAGTTTCTGTGATTTAAAAGGTTTTTTAGCCAAGCTTGTTTCAGCTACATATTGCACGTATTTTAGTGCCTGCACTTTATCAAAGTCATTTTTGTGTTTAAATTACCTGTTTAACATTTGTAGGCTACAAACTCAAGTGTGATAGCCATTTCTGTGCATTTAAAGTGTTTTTTTTTATTGTATCTGCTTTATTTTCTGAAAAAAAAATATGCTTGTTTTCATGCCTTTCCAAGCTAGTATGGTCCAGTTTTCAGGTTAGGGATGAATTCAGGACTATGTTACAAGTTTCTGTGTTTACCCATACCGTACTTGGCTAGAAGGAAATTTCTCTGTCACTGTGAGAGAGGTAGCTTTGAGCAGCCTATCTGTCCCTGGAGGGGTGGTTTCATCCCAGAAATTAGTAGTGTATTGGCCCTTTTGTGTTAATTTCTATCTCTTTCATTTCCCTCCTGTAAAACCCACATTTGTGAGGTTTTTGTGCTAGTTTTCAGCTCAGCAAACTCTTGCCTGGTGCCCTGCAGAGTTCTACAGCAGCAGAGAGACAAAAGAGAGATTTTGGAATGATTAAGTATCATTTTTCTGCATTTTCTTGCTGCCTTTAGCTAATTCCGCCTAAAACACTGATTTTTTTTAGTTTCTGTGATTTAAAAGCTTGTTTCAGCTACATATTGTTTTTTTTACTGCCTGCACTTTAAAAAAGTTGTTTTGTGTTTAAAATTTCCTGTTTAACTGTTGTAGGTAAAACTGTGTGATACCATTTCTGTGCATTTAAAGTGTTTTTTATTGTTCTGCTTTATTTTCTAAAAAAAAAAAAAAAAACTTGTTTTCCCCACGTTTCTAAGGAAGTATAGTCCAGTTTTTCAGGTTAGTGCTGAATTCAGGGCTGTTTTACAAGTTTCTGTGTTTGCCCATACCTTACTTGGATAGAAGGAAGATTCTCTGTTCACCCGTAGAGGGGGCTTTGAGCAGCCTATCTGTCCCGGAGGGTGGGTTTTAGCCCAAAATTAGTAGTTTATTGGCCATTTTGGGCTAATTTCTATCTCTTTCATTTCCTGCTATAAAACCTGCATTTGGGTTTTTGCTTATACAGCTCAAAACCCCCTGCCTGGTGCCTGCAGAGTTCTAACAGCAGAGAGACAAAAGAGACTTTGGGTGAAATTTTTAAGTTTTTTTTTTTTATTTCTTTTTTTTCCCATTTTCTTGAAAAATTTTTTTTTTTCCCTTTAGGCCCCTTTTAATTTTTTTTTTTTTTAAAAACCCCTTTTTTTTTTAAAACAAACCATTTTTAGGGAAACTTTTTTCTTTTTTTTTTTGGGGAAAATTTTTTTTAAAAAACCCCCTTTTTTCCCAAAAAAACCCAATTTTTTTTTTTTGTTAAAAGTTTTATTTTTTTAAAACCCCCCCCGCCTGGGGGGGAAAAAAATTTTTTAAC
>NW_025055593.1:0-8506 GCF_019279795.1 Protopterus annectens
GGTCTTAAGTCTTCTAAAACTAGAATACTTACATGGATTGCTCGTCTCTGGGGTGGCAAGGAAAGGCAGTTCTGCTGTGTTATTTCAGTAAGAAAAATACACTGGGTCTTCCCTACAGATCAGTTTGCGTTTAGGAATAATGCAAAAACAGGGATGTAATGGGATCCTATCTCGCCTACATTCATAACCGATGGGTTCGGAGCCGATCCGTCGGCTCCAACTCAGCCACTATACACTAGAACGAAGTCTCTCATTGGCTGGGCTACCCCTTATCCCATAATGCACCACACCTGCTTCCCCAGATCTCGTTTGCCGCTTTTCAAGCCGGACGTGGTCTCGACTTGGCTGGAGCTAAGTGTTTTTTCTTGACCTTTTGGTCTTTTTTGACTAGGGTTTCTGTCAGAATTTAAACAAACAGCTGTTTTAACAGCTTTGTGGCGTTGTGGTCAGTTTGGTTGTGAAATTTAATTTTATTCATTTTAGGTTACTACTAGTGGACTGGGCAAGGCTGCTTTAAGTTGGAGGGCCTTTGCCCTTATTGTGTATTTATCAAATTTTCTTTTAGTGTGACTGAAATAGTTTTCGGGCTAAGCCCGTTTAAGTTAGAGGGCTTTAGCCCACGTAGTTCTACTCTGTGTGTTTGATCTGTTGTGTCGGGCTAAGCCTGCTAAGTTAGTGGCTTCAGCCCATACATTTGTTATTGTTTTTTTTCCTTGTGGTTAGTTACCTGTTTTTTCCTCTGAAAATGTCTAAAGAGCAAAAGTCAGGTTTCAAAAAGTGTACAAAATGTAATTATAAAATGTCTATTACAGACAGCCATGCTGTCTGCGTGTACTGTTTAGGGCCCCCTCGGAGCATCGGCCGCAGGTATTCCCGGTACCGCCGTGGTCTCTCAGCAAGTGCCCTCTGCAGAGTCTGGAGGTCCTGCTTTTGAGGCCATGAGGAGTGCACTGGCCATGACCTTGCCGATTCAGGTTTCTACCTCATCGTCCCAAGTTTTGGGTACTGGTGCCTCTGGAGACATTCTTTCCCACGACAGTGGGGCCCCAGGGCCTGAGGATACCCCCTTGGGGGGTTCCCTTCTTCCGGGGGGTCCTTCTGAATCTGCTTCGGATGAACCCCCAAGGAAGAAACTGTGTTAGAGGAAGCATGTTGATTCCCAAGATGAATCAGTCACTTCAGATACTGACCTCGATGATGCGGAGGGGTCCCCTAAATCGTCCTCGGATGACGTCTCTTTCTCAGATATCCTTGAGATCTTGAGACAGAGGCGATTGGCAATCCAAAGCCCCTACCGCTGAAGAGTCAGTTTTCCTCAAGGCCTTCGGGGCCCAGCCCTCCTCCTCCTGGGTGTCTCCACCCTTCGACGAGCTATTGGACCTAATCTCTTGGAGGGTGTGGGAACATCCTGATACGGCGGAACCGGTGCCTGCCAGGCCCAATAAGTTTCTTTCAGCCCCTCCCCAGAAGGAATTCCTCACTAAGGGTGTTGCGGTTGATGCTATGGTGGTGGCATCTGCCACTCAGCAGGACGTGGCAGAGGCAACGTCTATTCATCCTCCTAATAAGGATTCTAGGAGCATGGATAGGTACGGGAAGCGTACCCTTTCTTCAGCGACCTTTACCATGCGGTTGCTGAACTATCTTTGTCATTTTACAAGGCTCCAAAGGGACCTCCTCAAGGAGTTAGGAGAGTCCCTTGCAGGTAACCTTCCTGAGGCGTTGGCACAGACCGTAAGCGCACAGATGACTACCCTAACTTCTATTGTCAACTCGTCCATGAGGCTCATTTCCTATGCAGCAAGGGGCTAGAGTAGATTTCAGGTACAGGAGTGGCTCTTAGGAGACAAGCCTATGCAGGTTAATAATCGCTGTGTCCACTGGAGGCCTTAAGTCTTCCTTACCGACGCCTTTGATGGGTCTTCTTTGTTTGGACCCAAGGTGAAGGACACACTTACTCGGTGCGAGCAGGAGGGCAAGACCTTGACTGCCGTTGGGGCCTGCTTCCGCCCCTCTAGACCTTACCCCAAGGCCCAGAGAGGAGGGAAAATGTGGTTCAGGAAATTCCAAAAGTTCTTCTCTACTCCACAGAGTGATCCCCCCCCTCCAGAGGCGGGGGGGGGGGATTCAGGAAGACGCCGCCCTAGAGGTGACAGAGGCCCACGTAACTCTGGAGACCGTGACTCCTTTCGTGGTTCCTCCTACCCTCAACGTCCCTAGGATGTGGCCCGGCTGTGCTTCTCCGGAGCTGGTCGGGGGTCGTTTTGCGAAACACCCACAGGCTTGGGAATCGATAACCAAGGATCAGTGGGTGCTTCGCATTGTAACCGGAGGTTACCTCATCCTCTTCTTCAAGCCCTCTCCTCCTACAAGGAGAATCCCGGACCTGCCACCCAGTTAACGGGATCTGGCAGCCGTAGAAGTTTCAAAGCTAAGCAAAGGGGTCATCCAGCCCGTCCCCGCCGACCAGATCGGATCAGGAACTTACTCGAGATTATTTTTGGTGCCAAAAAGACAGGGGATGCAAGGCCCATTTTGGACCTCAGCCTTTTGAATCGTTTTGTAAAGAAGTCCAAATTCCGGATGGTCACCCTTCAGTCCATTCTCCAGTTATTGGAGGAGGATGTCTGGATGTGCTCCATAGACCTCAAGGACGCTTACCATCACATATTGATACGTCAGGAGTCCAGGAGTCATTTACGCTTCCGCCTAGGAACCAGTTATTTCCAGTTTCGTGCACTGCCCTTTGGTCTCACCACAGCCCCCAGGGTGTTTACCAAGTGGCTGGCAGTGGTGACAGCTCACTTGAGAAGTCTCGGATTCCAGGTGTTTCCCTATCTCGATGACTGGCTCCTCACTGCCACCTCCAAGCACCTACTGATTCAAGCGCTGATGGCCACAGTAACCTTGGGTCTCTCGCTGGGAATCACTTTCAATTGGGAAAAATCTGTGCTGCGGCCATCTCAGCGTATCACCTTTATAGGTGCAGAGTTAGACACAAAAAGGATGCGGGCATTTTTGCCATCAGAGAGAATTCAGGTTCTACAATCACAGGTTCTAAATTTGTTACCCAAATCTTGAGTTCCTGCCAGACAGATTCTTCAGTTATTGGGTTCGATGGCTGCAACTATCCTCCTAGTACCATTAGCCAGGCTGCACATGCGGGTGCTGCAATGGCTATTATCGGTTCAATGGTCATACCAAGAACTTCCCCTGAACCACTTAGTTCTGGTTATGGACAGCTGTCGTCGGGACCTCCGTTGGTGGCTTTGTCAGTCCAACCTGGACGATGCCCTTCGCCTTCAGCCCCTGTTGCCACAGTGACCACGGCGCCTCCAAGATAGTGGGGGATTATCTGGACAGGTCTGTCCAAGGCACTTGGCAGGATTGCGGCGCACCTTCACATCAATATTCTGGAAATGAGAGCGGTGCTTCTGGTTTTACAAGCACTTCATCATGCTCTCCCCAAAGGAACTATTGCGATTCTATCCGACATGTCGGTAGTTTCCAGCATATGCAAACAAGCAGGGCAGAACCAGGTCCTACCCCTTTGCAGGGAAGCCATGAGAGTATGGCGCTGGGGCCATAGCCTCCTCGATGTTTTAGTAGCCACGCACATCTCCTGGAAAAGCCAATGTGATTGCAGACAGGCTCAGCAGGACTCTCCTGTTGCCCCACAGAGTGGTCCCTCAACGACAGAGTGGCTGCGCAAGAGGATCTTCTCGCCAAATGGGGCCTCCCTTGTTGCGACTTGTTCGGCCAACCCCAACAATGCAAGTGCAGAGTTCTTAACTCTGACACCCTCTCAGGGACAGTCTCCTCAGGGACGCCTAGCCCACAATTGGCCCCCCGGGTCTGCTTTTATGCCTTCCAGATTCCACTTCTCCCGAGGGGGTGATTCAGAAGGCTCTTCATGCCGGAGTGTCACTCTTGATTTTGGTCGTCCCCACATTGGCCCCTGGCCAGGTTTGGTTCCCATTTCCTCCAGAAGAGTATATCACGGTACAGGGCCCCTGGATCTCTGGACCCAGTGCCAGACTCCTGCTTATCCAACTCGTCGGGACTTCTCTCATCCGCTCCCTTCGGTCGCGACTGCGATTGCCGCTTGGTTATTCCACTTCCATCCTTAGAGACCTTTCTCTTCTTCGGACGTGATGCCACATCTCGCCTTTCTTGCTTCCCCTGACAAGCAGTCACCGTTGAAAGCTGCTAATTCCAGCAAATGGAAAAAGGTTTTTTTTGTTGGGCCCAGCGAGGCATTGATCCTCTTACTAGCCCCAGTTCCGTAGAGAGGTCTTGGAATTTCTAGCTTCATTGTTTCATTCTGGCTCTCTCCAGTCTCTGTTAATTAACAAGGAAGTTCAACTGGCGGCTATATCTAATTTTCAGGTTGCTATAGAGCCTTCTTTAATGTGCTAACACAACTTTGCAGAGTTCCTTTTAAGGAGCCTGGCTCCTCATAGACCACCTATGGCTCATCCCACAAGTGCTCCTCTTGGGACTTAAATTTGGTTTTTGGCCTCCTTAACTGCCCGTCCCTTTGAGCCAGCAGCCACTTGTGATGTTAAATTCCTGCAATCAGTGGAAAACTGCTTTTCTAGTGACAATAACTACCTGCTAAGCGTGTTTTCAGAGCTTCAGGCTCTCTGTTCTTCCCTCCTTATTTGATCTTTCACAAAAGACAGTTTCCCTTAGATTGAATCCTTCCCTTGCCCAAGGTAGCATCCCCTTTATGTATTCAGCAATCATTGAGCTCCCAGTTTTCTTTCCAAATTTTTCTAATGGAGCAGAATATACCTTCCACCAGTTGATGTTCACAGGCAACTGCGCGGACTTGGATAGGACCTCTCAGACTCCGAAAATCTGACCAACTGTTTGTCACTTTTGCGGAGAATAGGTTACAGTCTTCCAGTTGCCAAAGCCACCATTGCTTAAAATGGATTAAGGATTGCATCTCTTTCACTTATTCCCAGTCAGGCAGAGAGTTGCCTTTCCCAAAGCTCATTCTACCAGGGGCTATGGCCACCTCTATAGCCTCTTCATATTCCAAAGTTTCAATAGATGATATTTGTACTGGCTGCTACTTGGTCTTCCTCCTCAGCACCTTTATTTCTCATTACAAGCTTGGATGTGGCTTCCCAGAGGCAGAGCTTCATTTGGTTCCGCAGGCGTTCTCAGGAGTGTGTTCCATTTGAGCCACCCGGCGAGGTTTTGCAGGTGCTTAGATCGCTGTCCCATCAGTTATGAATGTAGCGCTGAGATAGATCCACATTACATCTTTTAGTTATGTACTTGCCATTTGGCATAACTTTGGATGTATGGGATCCATCTCGCCACATTCATATATACCCACCCTCCTTCCCCTACCTTTTGGATTTGGAGGAAACATTGGTCTATGCTGAGCTCTTCCTGGAAGGTTTTTACGTTGGTTGCAGTTATTGGTTTTGTTTTCTGTACCACCTGTATGTATGTATGAAAGCAGTTTAACAAACAAGATCTGGGAAGCAGGTGTGGTGCATTATGGGATAAGGTAGCCCAGCCAATGAGAGACTTCTGTTCACAGTGGCCCTATAGTGGCCGAGTCGGTTACAGACGGATCGGCTCCGAACCCATCAGTTATGAATGTAGGCGAGATGGATCCCCATACATCCAAAGTTATGGTAAGTACATGACTAAAAGTTTAAGAAGTATGCAGTTGAGTGTGCAGTGGAATTAGATGCACCCATCCAACAATACTTTATTGTTTCGGAGGCATTTCTGAAATGACCAAAGTATTTGACATTCTGAAAAAATCACAGTGCAAGAAAGCTAAGCTGTTTGCTTACAAATGCTAGATTAAAGCTGACTTTTCATTGGTTAGGATTATCTAAAACTTGGATGTGGGGTCATGGGCAATATTAAAATACATAGGCTGAACAAAATTACAACATCCTTGGCAGCAGAGTTTTACTAACAAGGCACCACTGCACTAATTATAGTAAAAATGACAGTTAAGATCACATCTCTTCATGCATTACACACAGGATTCAATGCTATGCTCTAGTCTGAATGGCAGAATGCTGTAGAACACTATTCAAAAGCACAAAGTACAGCACTGCATAGAGATAGGGATCACTATACTATTATATTCAAACACACCAAAGTGCAGCATCACATGACAGTATAATGGTGAATCAAATGTGCTGTAAACAGCTGCAGTGCACTGGATTTAATTTTATACTGACACGTAATGTCCTACTTTGACTAGCCGAGTGCTGTTTTCACAAAATCATCTTGTACTTTGCTTATCTAAATTCATTGCTACTCCTGACATGCATTTTGTACAGAAACTTACACAACAGAAGGGCAATAATGACAAAACTAAGACTTCACATAATTTTTTTCTAGGAAAGAGATTCAGTGGATCTCCAAGATAAAAAAACAAGTCCTCTCTGCATTAGTTTGCAAACTGTATCACAAATTTGATACAATTCAGAAATGGAGATTGGGTCATCTCTGACCCACTCTAGCTTTCTTCAGGGGACACTACATGGCTTTACTCTCTTCTCAAACATTCTGCAACATGGCCAAAAGGCTGAAATGCAGCTACACCATTACCAAAATCTATCAAAAAACTATCATGTAGCTTACAGTTTATGATGTATAAACATTTTTCATCTGACAGTATAACTCAGAAAAACAAAACACAGGGAAAAATGTCTTGAGTAGTTGAAACAAGACTAGCTCATGATTTTAAACAATTCTCAAAAAAAACGAAGAAATAATACCTCAAAAATTATCAAGAGGTACAGAATATTGAAAAATTGACATCTTCATATCACTAAGTGAACAATTTATGCCTTGCCCATCTACAGCACACAATCTTAACACTGCAGTTCATGGGGTAAGAATACCACCTTTTTCAGAAACTCTGTCCTGTGTGTACTTAAGCCTCATCTTAACATCTTTATTAAAGTACCTCAGATTTCTATTCTGGGCCCTCTTATTCACTGCATGTATCCTCCTATTTGAAGACCTATTGAAGGAGAGAGTCTTAGTGTAACAGTTACACAGATGATGCCCAGATTTTTTTTCCTCACAAGGAGGCTGCATGGATCCCTTATCTAACCAATGACTTCAAATCACTTAAAATTAAACAGCAAAAATTGAGCAGTTCATGCAATCTTGAGAAATTCTTCTGTTCCTCCTTTACCAAAGTATGTGCTCTATGAAGAAGATAAGCTTGAGGTTTCTCAAGGTAACCCAGAGGGCAATTACTCCCAACTTACATTTCCAGACGAGGTGCCAACTGTGGTGAAGTCATCCTTCTTCCGTGTGAAGAATATATGTTGACTAAATGCCTTACAACTCAATCTGATTTACTGACAGTTGTTCATGCAATACTTTCTTCAAGACTACACTACGGTAATTGCTCATATCTGGGTCTACCCAACAAAGAGCTTGATAGTTTACAAGTGGTGCAGAATTCTGCACCAAAGCTACTGACTGGTACCTCATTTTAGCACCACATTATGCCAGTTTTGTCCAACCTTCATTGGCTCCCAGTCTGATACAGGAGTTCAAGATCATGGTGACAACATATTTGTTTATGTACAACCCGGGTCCCTGTTACTTGGAGCTCACTGAATCTTAATGCCTTGTGCAGGTATTGCGTCCTTCCTCCAACAGAAGGCTGGCATTCCCACAGATGAACTCAGAAAATTATGGGTTTAGTTCCCTTTATTACCGGGCTCTGTATCTGTGGAATTTGCTGCCTTTGTGGCTTTGGAAGTGTCCCACACTTGCTGGCTGTAGGCATGTGTTAACGTACGGTGTCCCACACTTGCTGGCTGTAGGCATGTGCTAACGTACGACTGATATGACATACGATTATGGCTGATGCTTTAGAATTTTATTTTATTGTGACTGTGGCTTTTGCGGTTTACTTTAAACTGTTATGGTGCTTTAGTCAAAGTATTTAAATAAACCTGAACTTGGACTGCAAGTGCTAACAATCCATCATTCTAAGCATCACTTTCACTGTCTTGTCTTGTTATTCCACTTGACAACCTTAAACCTAATATGTAAATAGACAGTAACCCACAATGGGTGCTGCTTAATCTAAAAGAATAGGTGAAAACTATTACATTTTATTTACATTGATAAAATGTGCAATCATTTATAGTTACAGCAGCTTCAGAATCAAACATTTCACTCATTCTGGTCAGGGAACATTCTTTGCATTTATTACAATTTCAGGTTGTTCTATGGTACAAGTTTGTCATGACCACTGCTAGACGCATTAAGTGCAAGCCAACATTCAGGATTACTAAATACTCGTCCCCCCTCCTCCATTTTTTCAGCAAAAGTTTTCTTTTTCTAACAGAAGAAAAGGCAGACTTCAAAATGTGGCAAAAACAAAGAACAAAGCTGTGAGAAGCCTGGAAGATGACTGAATTGCTCAATTGTTTTCCACTGGAGACACTGTAAATATAAACCTAAGTAAACACTGTAGTCTAAAAAAAAA
>NW_025055594.1:0-8801 GCF_019279795.1 Protopterus annectens
AATATGGTTCTCCTGCTGAAGACAATAGAAGTGAGTCTAGAGGGCTGGTGCTAGCCACGACCCACAGTGACACCACTGCTAGAGGAAATAATAAGAGGAGAAAACTGTTGCTGATAGAAATAAAAGTCCATAAAGAGACACCTTTGATCATTATTAGTAAAAAAATACGAGAGCTCTCATAAAATCATCCAAGGCCAACTTTGAGGAGAAAAATTACCATAGATTCAAAGACAATAATAAAAAAAGGCCTTCTTCTAGCTATATTTAGAAACCTGGGTGGAAACTCTGAATATATATAATTAGTCCAAATGATACAAAAATCACTGAACCCACAGACATTTATAACCTTACTGGCAGACAGGTTTCGAGTGCAAACTCACCCCCTCTCCCCAAAGGAGGAGATAACTATCCCAGTGCAACCTCCCCAGACATCTCCAATGCGCGGGTGAAAGCTGCTCTCTCTAAAGCTAAAAAACACAGCATCAATGGAGGACCAGATGGGTGGCTGTGTGCTACGCGAACTCAATGAGAATAAACCCGCGCAAGCCAGCTGTTTAATCTTAGCCTACAGGATACATGCCCAAGGGTGGCGTCACGGCAGCCTGTGGTCCCCACTCCACAAAAGCGGTGCCTCTCACGGACCTAAATGATACCGCCCCATAAACAACAAGCCCTGGTCTGCAAAGCTATGGAGGGATCATAATGGAACTCATAAGCAAAGACATGGGGGACTTGCGGACGTTGGACCCAGCAGTTTAGCTTTGTCAAGGGGCGAATCATGCCTTTTTGAACTTGGTTGACTTCTTTGGAAGCAGTCATAAGGCCATTGATGAGAAGGCAGTCCGCACAGCCTACATGACCTTGCCAAAAGCTTTAGGCACAATACCCCTTTCCGGAGCTGATATGAGAGAAAACACCGGCAAATGTAAACCCATATGTGTCACAAGATGGGTTTGCAAACTGGCTAAGGACAGAACCCACAGGGTTAGAGTACCTGGCACCATGTCAGACTCCAAGCACAGTGCAAGTGGTGTCCAGGACTCAGTCTTGCCCCTGTTATTCGGCATCTACGCCTCAAGTACAGGATAACATAGGAGGACTATGGCTGACAAAGTTTGCAGATGACTGCAAACTGGAGACTTATAGTGGAAAGCCATGGGACACAGATATCCTTCAGAGGGGTCTCACGAGCTGATGGTTGGTCTTAGAGCCATGGCCTGGTTAAAATGCTTAAAATGTAGTCCTTACCGCCGGGAAAAACAAAGGTAACTGAAGCTACCATATGGGTGGCAATCCACTAAGCACAGAAGGGTTATCGAGGACCTGGGGACCCAGGTTGACAGTAGCCCTGTACCCGGACACTCCACATTGCTAAAGTGGTTGAAAAACTACCCACCCTGATCATGAAAGTTCACATCCAGATCAAGTGAGTTATTGTTCCCTGTACTCTTCCTTATCAGACCAATGATAAGTACAATACCCCATTCGGGATGTATCTCTACGACACCTGCAGCAGATGGAAAGACCCCAAAAGTTCCTCACCAAAAGGATAAAAGGGACTCCGAAAATCTGTCATATGCTGCCAGACTGGAAAAAGAAACTCCAGCTCTATTCAATTAGCATACCATCTGCTCAAGAGGTGACCTGTGCCTGACATACAAGAATATGTCAACCCGAGGAATTAATGGGCATGCTCCACCTCAAAAAATCCAAATCCTACCAGATCCACTGCGAGGCAAGTGACTTAAACCTTAGCACGGATATATAAATAGGACATGCTGGAGGATAGATTTGTCACCCAGAGACTCCCTATGTTGACTCAGGAATCAAAATCCCGGTCCATAGTGAGGCAGAGCACCTTGCTGGCTCTGTTCAAGAGAAATCTTGACGATTGGATGGGAAGATCATAGGTTTACCCCAGGAATCATCTCTGTGTCACTGCTGGACAGAGGCACAACAAACTAATGGGCACAGTATTCTTCCAACATAAGGGGTGGCGTAAGCCACACAAAAAGGAAACTCTGGGCTAGGCTTATAAAATGTAGCCTTAGGGCAGAGATAAGCCTATAAATTATAAACCTATGAACCTATGAACAGGAGTATTGGCGTGGCCAGTCTGGTGCAATCAAAATGCGTCCTTGGTTTGTCCTGTTTGATCTTTAGTAGTACTTTTGGAGGCAGCAGAGGCAGGGAGGGAAGGCATAAACTGATAGGTTTTTTCCAGCTGAAGGACAGAGCATCCACTTTCCAAACTTCTTGTTTGTGGGGAGTCCTTGTGCAGAATTTGTCCAACTGATAGTTTTGGAGGGGAGGCAAAGCGAGGTCTATATCTGGGCTCCACCATTTGCTTGTCAACATGTTGAAAATCCTTAGTTCCAGTTTCCCACTCATGTGGGTCCACTTGAGAGTTTCTGCTTAGTTTGTCTGCCAGTGTATTTGAGTTTTCCTGGCAGGGAATTGAGCTTGTAAATGTACTTGATAGCTCAAGGCTGTGATTCCACAATGCCATGGCTTCTAGTCGGCAGAGAGGGTAAGAATGTGTAACCCCCTGTGCTTGTTTATCATACCACATAACCAGTGGTGTTGTCGTCGTCTTTACCATTAATTGTCCTGGAAAAAATGTAGTCCTTGAAGGCTGTCAAGAGCATCCTGTACAGCTAACATTTCTTTTTGAAGTTGACCATAAAGCGGTGCGATTTGACTTGGATTCCATTTGCCTGAATGCACTTCCCTGCCAGGTGCCCCATGCATAGTCTGATGCTTCTGTTGTTAAAAGTTTGGGCAGCAGGGGGAGTAATGTGAATAAGGCAGTGATCCCTGTTTTGGTGGCAGGCCTCTGCCCACCAAAGGAGACTCTAGGCATAGGCAAGGTATATGATCGGAATCAGTTGCTTCTAGAATCCTGTAAATCAACGACATCATAGAGCTTTTTGAGATACCATTGCAGTTTCTTCATATGTAGCCTTGCATATGGAATTAGAAGAATGCAGGAAGCCATGAACACTAAGGCTTGCAGTATTTGCCTTGCAGATAACTGTTTTTTTGTGGCCACTTGTTTAAAGTAGGTTGTCAAATGAATCCGTTTCTCTACAAGCGTGAGAAGCCATCTGGGAAGTTGTGCTCCAAGCTTTGCTGGCAGGAATATAATTTGTTGACAGGAGTACCAGATTGTGATTTCTTTTTTGTTTATGGAATACTACCCCAAAGACAAGTCAGTACCCGCTTTGAACAAAGGCCAGATAATTCAAAAAGTATGTCCTGGCTTTTCTGCCTGAATTAGACAATCATCCATATATGGGTATATATTTGAATATGTTCTTTTACTTGCCTGCAGAGATGCAATGACTGGAGCTAGCCACTTTGTGAATACCCTGAGGCACAGTAAGATAAGCCAAAGGGCAGTGCAGAGAAGTGTAGGTATTTTCACTGCCAAAGACTCCCTGATAGGGATGTGCAGGTAATGCTTCTTTTTATGTCTAGTGTTGCCAATCATGCCATCTTTGCCTAGCACAGGACCCAGCAAGATGGTGAAGGAGTCAGCATCTTGAATTTTGGAAAAAACAGAAAGGTATTTAGAGTAGAAAGGTCCAGGATAGGGCGCTCATGTATTGCCTTTTCTGGGTACCAGAAAAAGTCTTGAATAGAAACCTTGTCCCTTTTTCCTCTTCTGATACCAACTGGAATAGCCCCCCATATGCTTAAGAGAGAGAAGAGACTGCGATTTTGGGCCTCCGCCCCCACTGATTTTTTAAGGGTTGATCCTGACCACCCGCTTGGTGTTGATAAGGTGTGGAAGTGAAATCTGTATCCTTGAGGACACTATATTTTAAAACCCGATTTGCCTATGGGTAATGAGTTCCCACTTTTTAGCCTGCAGACCAATCTTTACTGCCTAAAAGCATAGCATTCAGTTAGGGAAGTGGCTTGGAAGTTTTAGAAGCAAGTCATTGAGACTGTTTTCCACTAGAGGGTGTCTTACTACCCCCTGATTTGGAATTACAAGAAAGCCCCCACTGCTTAGTCTTGTGTGTCCCCTGGAACTTGGGAAACCTGGGGTTTCTGCTATGTCTGGAGTTTGGCTTGAGAGAAGATCTTGAGAAGAGGCTGGAAAGGACCAATTCTTAGAGGGCCAGTGCCTACTAAATCTAGGAGGCTGAACTTAGTAAGAAACAAGTCAACAGTTTGCACATAGATTTAGCTTTATCTTCCCATCTTTTTAAGAACCTCCTCCAGCCTTGTTACCAAACAGGTGGTCCTGAGTTTAAGGGAGCATCCAACCAATTTAGTTTTAACATGATCAGGTAAAAGATTGCTCCCATAAAGCCAAAGCATGCCTTCCTGGAGGCACCAGAGACCAGTAGCAGCAGCCCTGCAAGGGCCTCCTAAAAAATCAAATCCACATTGCAAAGTATGTTTTCCAACCTGTTCATGCAGAATGCATTCAAATCCTAATAATTCTTTATTTTCCATACAGATCAGGAATCAACACATCATTTTCTGTTTTAAGCAATCCAATAACATGTTGATACTTTTAACATATGAAACTGGTAGTTTAAAAGCCCCTGATGGCCAAAGGTTGCAGAAGTGCAAACCTTCTTACCCCATCTATCCAGCACCCTAAATTAGTGTCTATCAAGAGAAATTTAGGATTTTTTTAGCAAGTAAGAAGCCCTTAATTCCCTTGGGTCCCTGTAGGGAAATAGTCTCTGGATCCACAATAGGATTTTTAAAAAAGGAACTTGTGTGAATCAGGAACCCTGTAATATATGTCAGGTTTTCTGGGAGCAGGAGGCAAATAATCAGGGGCCAAACTAGAATAGAATAGAATAACCTATGCTGAGGCGGGAGTAAGAAATCCCTAAGCCTCTTTTTTGAATCAGAAAAATCTTGGCTTTTCCCAGTGGAAATGCTCCTTGAAATGTAAGGAGTTTCACCAAAAGAAAAAATCCTCTGGGAGGGAAGCAGAGGGAATAGAGTCCCTCTGCATCAGAATCCTCATAAGCAAGATTAGGTGCAAATCCCTAGATCATCAGAAGAATCAAGAAAAATCCAGAATCCTGGTCAGAAGATTCATAAACAACTTTCAGTCCTAGGTCTCTTAGAAGGGGAGGCTGGCTTCCCTGATTAGAGTTATAAGATCTTCAGCCATTCTTATCGTTTTGTTTTTTAGGCATACACGCCTGAGCATGTGGTCTGGGTGTTGTTTTTAGGCATGGTTCCTAGATTTAGGCCTAAAAGATGAAAGGAGAGCTGTCGGTTTAATATACAAGTCCGTGAGGCCCTGAATACACCCCTCAGAAGCCGGAGATTGCCTGCACAGCGGCTCGGGACCCATCCAAGATAAGCGAGAGACATCCCAGCAGGTTCCATAGTTGAAGCATCTCGCTGCATACCCATTACTCTGAATGGGTTACTCAGTAGAGAGGCCTGCAGAATCAGAAGTAGCAGAGTATCCAGAATATGAGCTTACCTCACTAAATACCGTCAAACTGGCAACTGTGAGGAGAAGCATCGTTGGCAGTTTTGGTTTCTCGGCTGCCTGTCTCTGTCTTTATCCTTGCATTTTTTTCAGAATCCCGGTAGTGGGATGGCGTTTAACCCGATGACATTTCTGGAAATAATTAAGCCGAGGACCATAATAGAGGTGAAAATATACCCGGCGACAGATGTGTTTGATTAAATAAAGCACAAAACTGACCCTGATGCATTAAGTCGAAAATGGTCAGAGCCTAGAGCAAGGAATACAGTATGAATGAAAGAATACTTTATGGGGTATTTTCTTTCCACAAAGTAATGCAATTATGTAACTTTTACTGACATCGGTAAGGAGCAAAGAAAAAAATTCTAGCAACGGCGTACTTAGCTTTAGTTAGAGGGACCGGTTCTGAAACTTCGAAAACAAAAATTTCAGTAGTCGGCCGAGTAGCACTTGTGAACTGCTTCTGCTTCAGGCACCACATGGCAAAAGAAAGCCCACTGATGTAATGGCGTCGGCTGCATGTTTAATACCCTAAGCGACCTGATGTGTCATGTGGAAGGAAGGGACAGCAACCGGCGCTTTATGGGACCCAAGACTTTGTTAATCAGGCTGAATGAGGGGTTACTGCAAGCAGATAACTAAAGTGATATTCTGCAGCAGTGAAACTATGAAGAACATCACCACAGTTATGCATTTTTGTGACATAAGTAGGTAGGGAACACATTCCTACCCACTCTGCAGACCTTCCATGGCTCTGTGGAGACACAGCCTTGAGCAACCAAAGTGCACCTACAAAGCTCCAATTCCTGCCAGGCAAACTAGTTTTCACTGCTAACAACAAGACAAGAAATCCCACATGGACCCACATGAATGGAAACTGGAACCCAAAATATTCCAAACTTTTGGGGAACAGATCAGGGGATCTAGAAGAGGTGGACCTGTTTGCTCCCCTCGGAACTATCAGTTGAACAAATACTGCACCCAGAACTCCCCACAGCCAAGCTTGGAAGGTGGATGCCTTGTCCTTTTCCTGGGAAAGCCTCTCAGTCTATGCCTTTCCCCTCTGCCTCTCCTCTCGATGGTTCTGCTAAAGATCAAACAGGACAAACCAGAAGGACAATCCTGAGATTACACCAGACTGGCCACGCCAACTTGCTGGGTATCCTCTCTTGCGCAGTCTTCGGCAGTGCTACAACGTGGCACTTACTCAAGCCCTTCCTGCTGTGTCCCAAGCAGGGGGGCCCAAGTCTGCACCCTCAGCTTCAGACCCTGAATTGCTGCGGCCTGGCTAATCCCGAACTCACCTCTAGCAGCCCTCAATAGGCAGGTGCTGGATGTCATTCTTGAGGCAAAGGGGCCTGAGTACTAGAAAATCCTATTCAGAAAGTGGAAAAGATACTGTTCCTGGGGCCAGTCTCAGGGATGGCCACAACTGTGCCAAGCACACCTCATATAGTAGATTACTTAACAGAAATGCTCCCACAAGGGCCTATCCTTCTCTTCAATTAAGATTCATGCCTCCTGCCATCTCAGCTCTCATTATAATATTGGAGGCCACCCCTCCTTCATCCTCTGGTAAAACAGTTGCTTAGAGGGCCAAAATGTAAGACCCCAGGGGAAGCTCCCACTCCAGCCTGGGACCTTAACTGTTTTGGAAAAATTAACACTTCCCCCTTTGAACCGGCTGCTACATGAGTTGAAATTCCTCTCATGGAAAACAGCTTTACTTTAGCCTCCTTAGGCAGAAGAGTGTATCTGAACTTCACCAGGCCTTCATGGCAGTGGAACCTTCATTATCTTCCATCGCGGACAAGGTTTCCCTCGGGACCTAACACATCTTTTATGCCCAAAGGTGGAGTCTAGTGTGGCTTTAAACCAGTCCATTCATTTGTCTACTTTTTCTCTAATCCTCAAAATAAGAGGAAAAGGACGTTCTGGGGACTGGGACAGGACTGTCACTCTCTGGACAGAGACAGGAGGCGACTTGGAAACAAACCGTATCTAAAATGGATAGCACACTGTCTATTTCTGCACAAAGCCCCATGGAAAACTTACCCCACAGGGGAATAGAACCCACATTCCACTAGGGCTACATCTACCTATGCTGCATTTCTCAGAGGAGTCTCTACCAGGGCATCCTGGAAGCTGCATACAGGTATAGGTAGACACTTTGCAAGCATTACCCTTGCCTATCTTTTCACAAATCCAGAGCTGGGATTTGCCACAGCAGTCTTACAGGAACAGTTGCCAGGCCTAATGTAATAATCTACCTCCACCCTTCCTTAGCATTGGGAATCAACCTGATGACCACAACAGTGAAACAGAAGAACATAGTACAGTTGTGTACACTTACCATAAATGTAGATGTTGGTGTATTCACTGTTGCAGTCCCTATTTACCTCAAGTAAAGCCCTGATTGTCTTTGCTTTCAGCTATCCTTTTGGTTTGGCATATCTTGTATATAGTATTTTCTTTTTGCTGGGGTGTTCCACACCATATAGTGCTTCATATTTTAGGCACCCACAGTTACTTGGTCAAGAAAAGCCAGTGTAATGGCGTTGGCTGCATGTTTTATATCCCTGGCGACCTGACATCATGGAAGTGACAGCATCTGTCAGAAATCCTCAAGATTCTGGTATTCAGGCGGCTAGGGCTACCTGCAGGCAGATAACCCAAATGTCTTGATGGCTACCCAGCAGTGAATACTCTCAAGCATCTACATTTATGGTAAGTGTACTTTTAACTGTACTATCTTGATAATGACATCCCTGCATGTAGACCAGTTCATGAAGTCACTAAGAAAAGGCAATAAGATTCTTTATCCTATTGGCTATGTGTCTTGTCTGACTTTTAACGTAATGCGATAAAGTGCGCCCAGTCTGGTTGTTTTTGTTGCAGTTTTGGATCATTTAGGTCAAGTTCAAGTAAGGCTACTATGTGAAGAAAGGGGTACTGAAGCCACAATAAACTGTTGTACGAACCCCTCCCCTTCTTAATGTAGCATACCATATGTAAACTTACTTCATTGCGATACAATGATGCTTCACTAAGGAAGGAACATGTTGCTTTGCCAACTCTAATTTCACTTGACCGAGAACAATATGTAACATATAGGAAGCCGAGAACAGAGTTGTATAAAGCCTGCACAAACTATACATACAGGCACTAATGTAGACTTTTGCTGTGCAAACAAGAAAATACAAGAGTGGAGAAGGAAGCAGGTAATTAAATTACTACAAGACATTCCAACTATTTTCCATTCTTGTATATTGAGCTTGTGAAGAACTAAAAGTAAGCATGACATCTCAGTTGCCACCTGTAC